>NC_090439.1:761700811-761867795 GCF_031143425.1 Pleurodeles waltl | reverse complement strand
CGATCTGTCCCCCGGGGGGGCAGAAATGGCCTAAAATAAATTTGCCCCCCCAACCCCCCCCCCCCCCCCCCCCGGGAGCGACCCTTGCCTACGGGGTCGCTCCCCCTGCGTGACATTGGCGCTAAAAAACAAATCCCCGGTGCCTAGTGGTTTCTGCCCCCTTGGGGGCAGATTGACCTAAAATTGGCCAATCTGCCCCCAGGGGGGCAGAAATGGTCTAAATACAATTTGCCCCCCCAGGGGGAGCGACCCTTGCCTGATGGGTCGCTCCCCATCTCTAAAAAAAGAAACAACAAAAAAAAAAAACACAAAAAAAAAATTGCCCTGGCGCCTACAGTGTTCTGCCCCCCCCCCCGGGGGCAGTTCGGCCTAATAATAGGCCGATCTGTCCCCCGGGGGGGCAGAAATGGCCTAAAATAAATTTGCCCCCTCAACCCCCATCCCCCCCCCGGGAGCGACCCTTGCCTACGGGGTCGCTCCCCCTGCGTGACATTGGCGCCAAAAAACAAATCCCCGGTGCCTAGTGGTTTCTGCCCCCTTGGGGGCAGATTGACCTAAAATTGGCCAATCTGCCCCCAGGGGGGCAGAAATGGTCTAAATACAATTTGCCCCCCCAGGGGAGCGACCCTTGCCTGATGGGTCGCTCCCCATCTCTAAAAAAAGAAACAACAAAAAAAAAAAACACAAAAAAAAAATTGCCCTGGCGCCTAGAGTGTTCTGCCCCCCCCCGGGGGCAGTTCGGCCTAATAATAGGCCGATCTGTCCCCCGGGGGGGCAGAAATGGCCTAAAATAAATTTGCCCCCCCACCCCCCCCCCCCCGGGAGCGACCCTTGCCTACGGGGTCGCTCCCCCTGCGTGACATTGGCGCCAAAAAACAAATCCCCGGTGCCTAGTGGTTTCTGCCCCCTTGGGGGCAGATTGACCTAAAATCGGCCAATCTGCCCCCAGGGGGGCAGAAATGGTCTAAATACAATTTGCCCCCCAGGGGAGCGACCCTTGCCTGATGGGTCGCTCCCCATCTCAAAAAAAAAAAAAAAGAACAAAAAAAAAAAAACACAAAAAAAAAATTTGCCCTGGCGCCTAGAGGTTTCTTCCCCCCCTGGGGCAGATCGGCCTAATAATAGGCCGATCTGCCCCCAGGGGGGGCAGAAAAGGCCTTCCCAAAAAATTGCCCCCCCTGGGAGCGACCCTTGCCAAAGGGGTCGCTTTGTTGCGTGACATTCGCGCGCAAAAACAAACTCCCTGGTGTCTAATGGTTTCTGCCCCCCTTGGGGGCAGATTGGCCTTATCAAAATAGGCCAATCTGCCCCCAAGGGGGGCAGAAATGGCCTAAATATATATTGCCACGTAGGGGAGCGACCCTTGCCTAAGGGATCGCTCCCCACCTAAAAAAAAAGAATTCATCACAAAAAAATAAAATAAAAAAAAATGGTCCCTGGTGCCTAGAGGTTTCTGCCCCCCCCTGGGGGCAGATCGGCCTAATAATAGGCCAATCTGCCCCCAGGGGGGGCAGAAAAGGCCTTCCTAAAAAAATGCCCCCCTGGGAGCGACCCTTGCCCAAGGGGTCGCTCCCTTT
Source organism: Pleurodeles waltl (assembly GCF_031143425.1). NCBI lineage: Eukaryota > Metazoa > Chordata > Amphibia > Caudata > Salamandridae > Pleurodeles > Pleurodeles waltl. The sequence goes on along the minus strand of NC_090439.1, from coordinate 761,866,218 downwards.
TGCCAATTTCAAGTAAAAAAAAAAAATCCCTGGTGTCTAGTGGGGTTTCAAAAGCCGGATTGCAAGCAATCCGGCTTTTGAAACCTGTGAGAGACTTCAAAGGGAAGGAAATACATTTCCTTCCCTTTGAAGCCTCTCGGGGCCTCCCCCATGGGATTGAAAAAGAAATGCAAAAGCATTTCTTTTTCAATCGCGCTGGAAGCTCTGCTTCCAGCGCGATGGGGGAGACCCTGTGACTAATCAGCGCGCGCTCGCGCGCTGACGTCACAGGGGGGGTTGGGGGGTGGGAGGGGAAGGGCTTCCCCTTCCATCCCTGACTTGGGGGGGTGGGGGGGAACCCCACAGAGGGAGCGAGAGTGCTCCCTCTGGGCTGTGTGCCGAGGACATAGTGGTTACGTCCTCGGCACAGCAGCACTGTGCCGCAGGACGTAACCACTACGTCCGCGGCACAGAAGGGGTTAAAAACAAAACTTATTTCTAAAGGCTATTGGTGATCATGTTTAGTAAACAAAGTCTACAATTAGCATGTAAAATAAGAATAATATAAAAGAAACACAAAAATAAGAGAATATTTACGGCAAGCCGCTATAATGATAATCAGAGTTGAGTTGACATTTTATTCTGTAAAAAAAAAAAAACCTTTGACAACAGGGAACTACGAGACATGTTAAAAAGGTTTTCAGTGAACTTCTAGGGTTTTTTAAAACATATAGTGATATCCTATTACCATCTCTGTGTAGGCCAACATGCTGCTGTGCACGACCTTCAGCTGTACGTGGCATCGATTTTGCTACAGGGCCTGGCCACAAGTCAGGCTCTCTGCCTTACCTTCCTTGGGAGAAATACCCCTGCTTCACATGTCCTTCAACCATATGTGGCATTGATTGGGGAGTAAGGCCTCTCCTATTGCCAGGCCCTGTTTCCAACACTCACAAACACCAAACACCCTCCACATAAGACCTTCGGCATGGGGTCGGACGCAGGGCCTGGGCATGGACACCTACACAGCTATTTCTTGTGGGTTCCTCAGTAATCTTCCTGTAACCTCACTGTAATTTAGTGGTACTCCTGCAAATGCTTTGCTGGAAACCACACTGAATATCTCAAGGCTACAGCAAGACCACAGCACTTCAAAAGAAATCCACTTTAACCCCAAGGTGCTGGTTCCTCTGTAATCCTCTCACAATGGCCAGTGTGTCAGGTTACACATACCCTACTCCTTTATATTATTTTTTTAATTTTCAGCACACCAAGATTGGGTTTCTTCATTCTAAAATAACAACCACAACACTTACATTCCTGTTCCTGTCAACCATCAGAATGTTACGGTACCTCCAGACTCCCTTGAAGCTGCCTATGTAGTGCTTTGGTACTACTACACCAGCCAATGAGATCTTTAGTTTTAAGCTCACAGCACCTCAGTCTCTCTCGTTACTCCATTGGTACCACATCGTCTCTATATACACATGCATTTTAACCCTAATTTCTTAAAAACTAATGAACAGATTTATACCAGATCACAAGAAGCACGCTTTCTGGATCAAGATATAGCTTTATGGTCTAATTCTGTTCAACTGTCTTTTCTGTATCTTTGTTCAGTTTTCCTATGGAAAATTACATGGGAAAAGCATATTTTGAACCCACCTTTTTCTCTGCTCCTGTTTGAAGAATGGCCCAGACCTTTTCAGGAATATATATAGCAGGACCATATTTGCTTCAGTGAGGAGTTTCTTTTCAACCTTAAAAAGCCACCGTATGGAATGCGCCAAATAATAGTTTTGAGTGGAAATTTGAGCCATGTAAGACACTATTCGTGGCTATCTCTTTCCTACATAGGGTAGTTTAATTCTGTCCATTAATTATGTAAATTTTTATATCCAAAACGTTCACCTATTTCTTAGCTTTTCTGCACATAGAATTCAGTCCCACTTCATTATAATTAAAGAATGTAAAATAATATTAAAATTCCATTTCTGATCCACTCCAAATAATGAACAGATCCTCAATGCATCAGGTCCAAACTCTTTGAACATATGAGATAAAATCATGATCCTGCATAAGCAATGGCTAAACACTACGGGGGTCATTCTGACCTCGGCGGTAAAAGGCCCTTACCGCCGGTCAGAAGACCGGCATCATACCGCCGCGGCCGCGGTAAACCGCCACGGTCATTCTGACCTCCAACTGCCAAACTGTCGAAAACCTGACATCCACGGAAGGCCGCCTCATCAGCGGGCAGCGGAAAACTGGAGATGACCAAACCTCCACTGCCACGCCGACACAAACACGCCCATGCCATTACGACCCACAAATCCACGCGGCGGTCATTCAACCGCGGTATTCCATTGGCGGTACACACCACCGCGGTCAAAATACACACCCAGCTCCAAAACACAGCGACATTGGACAATTTGAAATACACACACCTGATACACATACATGCACCACTCCCACACATCCAAGCAACTATAAATCACACACCCACATCACCCACAAACCCCCACTACTAGAAATTCGGAGAGAAGGCGAGAGAGAGAGAGAGAGAGCACAGCTATCGAAAAACCCAACACACACAGGAACCCAACATCATCAACCACACCACATCTACGCACACATCACCACACACCACCACTCACATCACCACAAACACCACCCCACACCTCATCCACACCACCCCATGGCACCCCAAAGACACCCCTGGTTTTCGGACCAAGAACTCAGGGTCATGGTGGAGGAAATAATAAGGGTAGAGCCCCAGCTCTTCGGCACACAGGTGCAACATACCACAATAGCCAGGAAGGCGGAGCTATGGCAAAGGATCGTCGACAGGGTCAACGCTGTGGGACAGCATCCCAGAAACCGGGAAGACATCCGAAAGCGCTGGAACGACCTACGGGGGAAGGTACGGTCGATGGTCTCAAGACACAACATCGCTGTGCAGAAGACTGGCGGCGGACCACCACCCACTCCTCCCGAATTCACTGCATGGGAGCAAGAGGTCTTGAACATCCTGCATCCTGCGGGCCTCGCTGGAGTAGGCGGAGGAATGGACTCTGGTAAGTCTCATCTTAACTACTCCCCCCCCAACCACCAGCATGCCAACCTACACCCCCACCCTCACCCCATCCCCCCAGCACACATCCTCCCTGCCAATGTCTCACCAGCACAACCCACCCAACCCAAAACCAAACCCTGAATGGCAACACAAACCATGGACACCCCTCACCTATGCATGACCACTGCACATACCCATCCCCCCCCAACACACCACCCTCACAACTCCTCCCACAAGGGAATGCCAGCACTGGGGGACAAGGGCACCCACAAATCGCACGCCATGGAACACACAGAAGCAATAACCATACTCTTTCACCCCTGCAGGGCCCGAACGCCAACACACCGGCCAGGAGGGTCCAGAGTTGTCCATCCCACCCCCAGAACAGGCCCCCAGTGAGGACAGCAGCTCTGTCGACCTAGAACCTGATGACCAGCCCGGACCATCGGGGACCTCTGGACAGTCGGTTCCCCACACACAGACACAGGCCACAGCAGACCTAACCCCCTCTGGGAATATCAGCACAGCTCCCACCCAGCGGGCCCATGCCTCTGTCTCCAGGACAGGTCAATCAGTGGTGTGTCCGCCACTACAGGGCACCCAGGCTGACCCAACACCCCAACAACAACAGGGACCTGGGGGCAGTGGTAGTGGGCACACCGTCCAGGGGACAGAGGCCCGGGGAAACAGAGCAACTGGGAGGGCTGCAGTGCGACAGGGGGGGGAGGACAGGCCCAGGGAACCGACTCTCCAAGAGGCCCTCACCACCATCATGGGAGCATATCACCACTCCCAGAAGACGATGGTGACGGTACTGGCCAGGTTCCAGGAGATCCAGGCACAGCAGGAGGAACGGTACATGGGGTACAGAGAGGAGCTCAGGAACATCGTCCTGGCCCTCAACCAAATAGTCACCACATTGCGGGACCATGTGGCACCCCAAAGGGCCCCTGTCACCAGCCTGGACCAGGAACAGCCTACCACCTCCGCCGGTGCTAGTGGACAGGAGGCCCCCACACAACGACAGGCCACCAGAACCCCACCTCCTGCTGAAGATCAACCACCCCGCAAGAGGAACCTGAGATCTCAAAGGAAGACAGAGTAGGATGCCAAGACCCCCGCCAGCATAAGATACCCCCTGATGTCATTCCACTGTCCCACATTGTCACCCTGTCCAACCTTGAACTGCCCCTGCTCCATCCTTCCACAGGCATATGGACAATGCACCTGTGCGACTGAGAACTGGACTCTGCCATGGACATTACTCCACCCCCACCCATCATCGTTTTACTATCATGGACCTATATGTAGCACTTTAAATAAATCATTAATTGCACTTAAAAAATCAGGAGTCTGCTTGTATTCTTAACAAATGTATTACACATAACGGTTCAAAAATGTTCAGTTACATTGTGATGAAAACATACCAATGTCAATGTGCTTTACTCCATAAGCAAACAAAGCAGAAGTCACGCAGTGGGTCATACAGCTCTGAAAAGGGAAGGGAAAGTCACAATTCAGTTGAAAGGAACTGGGGGGAAACACAAAAAGTAGAGATGCAGGAGGCCTGAAGTAAATGTAAAATGGCGTGGGGGATTCTTACCTGTGTGCTACTGAAAATACTGTTGTATAACTGTGTCCCTGTTGTCCGTGTCGTCCCCGTCGTCTTCCTCCTCTTCACTCTCCACAGGCTCCACAGCTGCTACAACACCACCATCTGGACCATCCTCCTGCAGGAAAGGCACCTGGCGTCGCAATGCAAGATTGTGAAGCATACAGCAGGCCACGATGATCTGGCACACCTTCTTTGGTGAGTACATTAGGGATCCACCTGTCATATGCAGGCACCTAAACCTGGCCTTCAGGACCCCGAAGGTCCTTTCTATGATCCTCCTAGATCGCCCATGGGCCTCATTGTACCGTTCCTCTGCCCTGGTCCGGGGATTCCTCACTGGGGTCAGTAGCCACGGCAGGTTGGGGTAACCAGAGTCACCTATTAGCCACACACGTTGTCTCTGTAGCTGTTCCATCACATAGGGGATGCTGCTATTTCGCATTACATACGCGTCATGCACTGACCCAGGGAACTTGGCATTTACATGGGAGATGTACTGGTCAGCCAAACAGACCACCTGCACATTCATAGAATGGTAATTTTTCCTGTTTCTGTACACCTGCTCATTGTCTTTTGGGGGTACTAAGGCCACATGGGTCCCATCAATGGCACCAATGATGTTGGGGATATGTCCAAGGGCATAGAAGTCACCCTTCACAGTGGGCAAATCACCCTCCTCAGGGAAAACAATGTAGCTCCGCATGTATTTCGTCAGGGCAGACAACACTCTGGACAAAATCTTAGAAAACATAGGCTGAGACATCCCTGATGACATGGCCACTGTTGTCTGAAAAGACCCACTTGCCAAAAAATGGAGGACTGACAGAACCTGCACCAGAGGGGGAATTCCTGTGGGTTGGCGGATGGGGGACATCAGTGCCGGCTCCAGCTGGGCAGACAGTTCATGTATAGTGGCTCGGTCAAGTCGGTATTGAAGTATTATATGACGTTCCTCCATTGTCGACAGGTCCACCAGCGGTCGGTACACGGGAGGATTCCTCCTTCTCCTCGCAAGTCCCAGCGGACGGTGCCTAGGAAGGAGAACATGGAGTACAGAGTAAAGCAACCCACAGGTACGTAACTACAGCTTGCACAGTACACGAATCGCTATGCATTGAATGGCTTGTATGAGTGGCAATGCAAGGCCTAGGCCTGTGTGACGCAGTAGAAATTAAGCCATGTGGGCCCTTGAAATGGCGGCTGCCTGACCTGAGAAGTGCGACAGTGGGATGTGAGGTCAATGCGCTGGCGTGGCACACCGTGACGGTAGGCGGTCGAAGACCGCGGCGCAAAGCCGCATTGGTTAACATTGAACCCTATGGGTTTCACAAGCCAATGACTAGGTGCACCGGCGGTCGCGGTACGCACCGCGGCGGAACGCCCCGCCGCGGGCGTGACCGCCATTTTCTATCTGATTAATCACTCGAGACCTGATCATCCACAGGAGAGGACCTATACTGCAAGTGCTGCTGTGAACTCGGTCTGGAAGAGACAATGGCTGCTGCGACTGGGGAAAGGGCCCCTGCCTTCACTACAGAAGAGTTGGAGAAACTTGTGGATGGGGTCCTGCCCCAGTATGCGCTACTCTATGGTCCTCCAGACCAACAGGTAAGTACACTGTGTGCACGTTGAATGGGCTATGCCTGTGTTGAGTGGGGTGGATATAAGATGGTGGGGTGGGGAGAGAATGACGAGTGCAAGGCACGACAGATGAGAGCATGTGCCACATGGCAAGGTTGGGGAGGGGGGGGGAATCACATCTAACATGCAGAGAATTAATGATATTTACTTTCCCACCCTGTACATGTCAAATAGGTCAGCGCCCATCAGAATGTCGACATTTGGCGTGCCATCGCCAAGGAAGTCCGGACCCTGGGGGTCCACAACAGACAGGGCACCCACTGCCGCAAGAGGTGGGAGGACATCCGCCGCGGGACCAGGAAGACCGCTGAGTCACTGCTGGGGATGGCCTCCCAACCTAGGAGGGGTGCCAGTCGTACCCTGACCCCCCTGATGTCCCGGATCCTGGCGGTGGCCTACCCCGATTTGGATGGGCGCGTGAGGACATCACAGCAGACACAAGGGGGTGAGTACCAGCACATTCAGCTATCTTTACGCGCAGTGGAGGTTCCTGGGTGGGGGAGGAGGGCTGTGGGTGACATTAGGCCAGGGCGCTTCCTGTAGTGTAGTCCTCTCCTTTAGCCATGTCCCTGTGCCCCCGCCCCCCACCTCTGTAGGGTGACAAGTACAGCTATCCATGGTCCTGCATCACCCATGTGCGTTTGTTGTCCCTAGACCTGTTGGCCTAGTCACAAGTACTGAGTAGTGTACCCCGATTGCGCAGCTTAGTGCATGAGGCTCCTGTGTCTGTCCTCTCCGCCAACGGTGTTGACAATGCATGCACTCAACCTGTTTTTATTTCTCCCCCCACCCTTTTTTTTAATCTTCTTGTGCATGTGTGCATTAGTATCATCAGGCGGAGGAGAATTGGCACCGGAGCACGAGGGAGCTGCGACTCACAAGGCCCCGGTGGGCCATGGCACAGACACCGAGGCCACCAGTGATACGGAGGGCGAGGGGAGCTTCACAACGGGGACCCATGGTGACACCAGCGACACCGACACGTCCTCGGATGGGAGCTCCCTAGCGGTGGCGGCTGTACCTGTAGAGGCGGGGGGCACGGATGTTGCCGCCACCGCTAGGGAGCTCCCACCCAGCGCACCAGCTCCGCCCTCCCAGCAGCCCCTCAGCCTTCGCTCCGTGCCCGCTCGCCCAAGAAGGCGGGCATCTCCTTCGCCCCAGGCACCTCAGGCCCTGCCCCTGTTACCCCTGCTGCCCTCAGTGAGGAGGTCATTGACCTCCTACAGACCATCATTGTTGGGCAGTCTACCCTTTTGAATGCCATCCAGGGGGTAGAGAGGGAGGTGCATCGTGGCAATGCATACCTGGAGGGCATTCATTCGGGTCAGGCTGCCCATCAACGATCGTTCAATTCTCTGGCCTCAGCACTGACGGCAGCCATTGTCCCTGTTTCCAGCCTCCCTCTTCTTACTGCCTCCACCCTGTCTCTGTCTCCTGTTCCTCTGCCTATCCCATCCACACCATCAGACCAGCCTGCACACACCTCAACACCCAAGGGCAGCTCATCCAGACATAAGCACCACAGATCCCACAAACATTCACCCAAGCAACACCCAGATGCAGACATGCCAACAGCCACTACCACCTCTGTGTCCCCCTCCTCCTCGTCTCCCTCCTCCCTCCCTGTGATGTCTCCACTCACACCTGCATGCACACCACCAACAGCCAGTACTTCCATCACCAGCACACCCTCCAGTACAGTCCGCACACGTGCAATCACCACCCCCACTGCCATTTACACGTCCCCTGTGTCCTCTCCCACTGTGTCTGTCACCCCCTCTTCCAAGACACACAAACGCAGGCAGCCACCCACCCAACAGCCAACCACCTCACGACAGCCTCCAGCCCATGCACCTTCACCCAAGGACAGCACACCTGACTCTCCTACAACCACCTCCTCTTCCTCCACTCCCATAACCACTACACCTACCCTTTACCTTGGTCCTAAAAAAGTTTACCTCTCCACTCTTGACCTCTTTCCCTCACCTGACCCACCCCCTCCATCTGCTAAGAGTCCCAAGAGCGCCTCAGCCACCACCAGCCCGGCTTCAGGGGTCACCGTAGTGCATGGATTTTGGAGTTCCCCCTTTGCCAGCAGTGATACATCGGTCAGCAGCAAGGGGACAGCCAGCCCCCCCCTGGAAAGAGGACCCGTAAAGTATGGGGCCGCCGCGAGAAGCCTGACACGGCTGCCCCCCAGGACCAAAGTTCTGCCACTTCACCTGCCACAACATCCAGGGGAGGCAAGGCCCAGAGAGCCACATCGAAGGAGGGCAAGGGCAGCAGGGCGGAGAAGTCAGCCAGCAGGAGCGCGGACCAGGAGGGCCCCACAAGCCCCATCCCGGGTGTGAGTGAGGACACCCAAGGGCCCAGGACACCGTCACCGAAGGGTCCAGCAACTGCACGGTCGGAGGGCGACTGAGCAGAGAGTCCTGGCCAGGTCTGACTCCCTTGACTTACAGAACAAGCACTGCTGAAGAGGGCCCCGCCATCCAGAAAGGCACCGCTGAAGAGGGCCCCGCCGTCCAGAAAGGCACCGCTGAACAGGGCCCCGCCGTGCAGAAAGGCACCGCTGAACAGGGCCCCGCTGTGCAGAAAGGCACCGCTGAACAGGGCCCCGCCGTCCAGAATGGCACCGCTGCACAGGGCCGCGCCGTGCAGTAAGGCACCGCTGAAGAGGGCCCCCCTGTCCAGAAAGGCACCGCTGAACAGGGCCCTGCCGTTCAAAAAGGCACCGCTGAAGAGGGCCCCGCCGTGCAGAGAGGCACCGCTGAACAGGGCCCCGCCGTCCAGAATGGCACCGCTGAACAGGGCCCCGCCATCCAGAAAGGCACCGCTGAACAGGGCCCCGCCGTCCAGAAAGGCACCGCTGAACAGGGCCCTGCCAAGACAGGCACCGCTCCAACAGGCCCTTCCTGTCAAGCACCGCTCCGCTGGGCCCTTCATCTCAAGCACCGCTCCGCTGGGCCCTTCATCTCAAGCACCGCTCCGCCGGGCCCTTCCTGTCAAGCACCGCTCCGCTGGGCCCCGCCGTCTCAAGCACCGCTCCGCTGGGCCCTTCATCTCAAGCACCGCTCCGCTGGGCCCGTCCTGTCAAGCACCGCTCCGCTGGGCCCCGCCGTCTCAAGCACCACTCCGCCGGGCCCTTCCTGTCAAGCACCGCTCCGCTGGGCCCTTCATCTCAAGCACCGCTCCGCTGGGCCCTTCATATCAAGCACCGCTCCGCTGGGCCCCGCCATCTCAAGCACGGCTCCGCTGGGTCCTTCATCTCAAGCACCGCTCCGCTGGGCCCTTCCTGTCAAGCACCGCTCCGCTGGGCCCCGCCGTCTCAAGCACCGCTCCGCTGGGCCCTTCATCTCAAGCACCGCTCCACTGGGCCCTTCATCTCAAGCACCGCTCCGCTGGGCCCCGCCGTCTCAAGCACCACTCCGCTGGGCCCTTCCTGTCAAGCACCGCTCCGCTGGGCCCCGCCGTCTCAAGCACCGCTCCGCTGGGCCCTTCATCTCAAGCACCGCTCCGCTGGGCCCTTCCTGTCAAGCACCGCTCCGCTGGGCCCCGCCGTCTCAAGCACCGCTCCGCTGGGCCCTTCATCTCAAGCACCGCTCCGCTGGGCCCTTCATCTCAAGCACCGCTCCGCTGGGCCCTTCATCTCAAGCACCGCTCCGCTGGGCCCCGCCGTCTCAAGCACCGTTGGCCGAATGACAGTGCCGGTTCTGTGTCGAGCTACTGTTCACGCTGTACTCGGGCCACCCTGCCTCCTCCATTGCCTGTGGAGACTGTTATCCACTTGATAGACTGTGGCTTTGCACTCCCCAGGATTGAACAGTGGGCAAGCCACCCACTGTAGAGACTTGAGAGACTGTGGCTTTGCACTGCCCAGGATTGAACAGTGGGCAAGCCACCAATGTAGAGACTTGAGAGACTGTGGCTTTGCACTGCCCAGGATATGGCAGTGGGCAAGCCACCCACTGTAGAGACTTGAGAGACTGTGGCTTTGCACTCCCCAGGATGGCACATCGGGCATGGTGGCCCCTTCGTGGATCTGGCGTCGTGGACTCATGTGGCTGTGGTGCCCCCCCTTCACTTCCCCCTGAGGTGCCTGTAGTTTTATCATCTGATGCCCCTGCAGTGTTCTCTCCAACGGACTCAGGCCTCCTGTGTGGGCTTTGCCCATGTGTTGATACACTTTGGCCCACGGACAGTTGAAATTTCAGTGACTGTGCAGGACTTATTGCCTCTATTTATCGGTTACGCAATGTTTTAACTTGATATTTTTTAATTCATTTTCCTATTTTACCATGACTTCAATGAACCTATTTTATACATAAATTTAGTTTCTCACTTTAATTATATCTTTTCATTATTCCGGGGGGTTTGGGTGGTGTCACTTTCATTTGGTGCTCTGCATTGGTGTGTAGATAGTTGGGGGGTGGGTTTATTGCGTATGTGTGTGCCCGTAACCCTTCCTCCTCCCCCCTCCCCTGTGTCGTAGGTGCGGTACTCACCGTTGTCGTCTGCGCCGGAGTTCGTACTCGTGGTAGATGAGCAGGTAGACGAGTGCAGGTAGGATGTTCAATTCGGGTTCCATGCTGTCCTCCGTCCTCGTGGAGTGTATAGAGGTGAGCGTTTTCCCGTTTGTAGTCTGTTTCCGCCGTGTTTTTATCGGCGGGGCTCCCGCCCCGGAAAAGGTGGCGGATTGGTGAGTTGTGATAGGGTGGGCGGTACATTGTCTGCCGCCTGCCTGTTGGCGGTGACCGCTGCGCTGTTTGTTTGTCCCGCCGTGGCGGTCGGAGTGTTAAGGTGGCGGTCTGGGTTGGCGGTTCCCGCCAGGGTCAGAATTCCATTTTTTTTACCGCCTGCCTGTTGGCGGGTTGGCCGCCGCTTTATCACCGACCACCAGGGTTGGAATGACCCCCTACATGTATAAAATTATGAAATGCTATACTATTGATAGGGTAATTCAAAATTTAGGAGGTGACTATCGGATGCAGTATTTGTGATAATTAGAATCGAAATGGATCCTACGTATGAAAACAATGTAGCCATAAGGGTTGGACAATGTTGAAGAGTTATATGTACATTTATAACTGTTTGAATTTGTGGTCTCCATTGGGGTGCAAAATTGTGTATGTGTGGCCACAACAAGGTTATTAATATGCTGGTGAAAGGTAAACATGGCCGACATAGCCTTTATTGAAAAACAGGAGAAAACCTGTAACTGCAAAAGTGTGTGATTAACCAGGCCTCTCAGGAGAGAATGAGGAGAACAACAAATGATAGTTGTGATAAATGTTTATAATGTAATAAGTAAGGAATTACATAGACAATGTCGAAATGAAACAAGGGGAGGACAATCCTGACTGGAGAGAACAATGGGACCCAAAACAGCCATGAAGGAATAGCAGAGAAAGACAATGGATTAAGAATTGCTAAAGTAATGTTTTCACATGTTGATGTCTGTTAGTGTGTTACGAGGGAATAAGCTTGTTCCTAATAATTAATTGTTCACTACACCTCCAATAATTCACTATTATTAGTAAATCTGGGAGGGTGTATAGATAGACCTTGAGATAAGACTAGTTAGCTGTAATAAAGAGCATGAAGTCATAACGTATCGTAATTTTATATTGCTCCTAGTTTTTGCTACTACATTTGAATAATGCAGCTTCTGGGTTGTTGCCTACCTATGTATGCCAATAGTTGGAAGACTTGGTCTATCTATTTGTGGGCATTAGCTATTCAGAGTATGCTGTATCCTACAGATTGGCTGTATTATTTTCTATTGGAGGTACCTGGAAGTGGTCATGTGCTGGACCTATTCCAAGGTTGAGCAGGAGTATATTTACTAATGTTTCTGGAACGTTTTAGCATTTTGACTCAAGCAACTGGAGAAGTGTAATCTGTGAATAGCAGAATAGCAATAGATATAATATTTTTGGGTGGATATTTGCAGTTGCAGGTCCCTCCCTAAATTCTTCATTACCCTTCTCCAAATCCCACCCAATTACTAGTCGGTATTACTCATTTTCCGGTCACTCCTCCCTGTTCCTCCCACATTTACTTCTAAAACTAGACCTTCTCATCGGAAAGACAGGCATGGCACAAGTCTCCACAATAGATTAGTAAATTGCATTTTGTAACTGGTGAGTAGTACGAATAACTACTTCTTCTTCACTTACTGCAAAACACACTTTGTGAGTATGCCCTATTTTCTCCATGTCTAATTTATAGCTCATGAAACTTAATGTGTGTAATGTTTTAAGATGTCTAAATTTTCATGAGGAGGCTTTCTCATAAGAGAGATCATGATTATGGCCTTGCATGCACAATAGTCAGCAGGCAAACATTACAAAGTTTGAACCCATTCTTCAGGAGATTCACATTTGTTTTGTAAGATCATTTTCAAATCATCATAGGACTAAGGCATAGTCTAATAAATAAGCTGACCCTAAATTGTGTTGGAAATAACTTCACATACTTTTCTCTAATTAATGTAGTGCCACAGAATATTGCATTAACATGATTGCACAATTTTGTAAAACTAGATATTTTATCTTAAATCATGTCAGTTACCACAATTTCCAAGAGTTGATGAGATTAAATATTCAGTTATTCAATATACTCATTATAAGAATACTGAATAATTTTACATGGAAATTTTACATTTTAATTTTATGGACTGATTTAGAGTTTGGGAGAGGGGTTACTTTATCACAAACGTGAGAGATATCCTGTCCACGTATTATGATCTGTGTAGGCTATAATAGGATCATAATACTGCTAACGGATATCCGTCATGCTTGTGATGGAGCAACCCTGTCCGCCAAACTCTAAATCAGACCCTTAGTGTGCTAACTTTACTTGTTTTGTCAATCATGAGTTAGGTATACAAATATGAATAAATAGAGGCCATTCTCACTTTCAGCAAATACTCAAGGACAATTTCATTTAATTTAAAAAAACATAATAGTGAGCACAAATGAAAACGCTTAACAAGAACAGGAACACACATTTGAAAAGATAGTCAGTCTCACTTGTCATTGCAGCATGAGCAATGTGATATATTTTGCCAGTACCCATACACTACATGACTCCACAGCCATCATCTACATCCTTGTGGACCTGGACACTCGCCAAAATTAGGTTTGCATGGCTTGCTGATTCTGGCCTCCCTCAAGACTGTCCCTCTATTTCCTTTGTGGCCAAACAGTCTACCTACTGGGGAATCACCAGTCCAATGAGCAACATTAGCAGTGCTAGAGGTTCTGAAATCTTAAGCAACAACAAACAGGGACATCACACATTAAGAAGAAGTCTGAAACAGGCCAGTGCTCTACCAAAGATGTCCACAACAACATTAACACTCCTATAAGAGGAGCCCAAAGCAAGCGAATATTCTTCCAAAGAGGTTGAAAATATCCACAACTCCCCTGAACAGAAGGCTAAAACACACTGACCTCTACCCAGGAAGAAACACAAAACGTTAAACCCTGCCAAGAGAAGCCCACAACAATTGCAAGCTATCATGGGGATAACAAAAAACACACAAAACCTTACCAAAAGAAGCTTTAACCCTTTCCAGCTAGTTAGCAGCACCTCACAAGTACAAGAGGAAGAAGTGATTTGTGGTAGCCTATCATATGACACTCAGACTCCTCAGTAAAGTTGTGGTGGAGCAGATCTCATCCCTTTCTCCCAGTTATACAAGTCTCATACATGCAGGGACAAAACAGAAGCAGGATCTTGGTTCAATAGGTTTTATTGAAGCAACTGCATTCTATGTCAAAAGGCGTGAATTGCAATTATGAGGATAATGAAACACAGAGTTATGACAGCAATGGAAAAAAGAGCGAAACACAAGAAAAGTCCCACCATATTGTCATAATAGTGTGCCTAGCTTTCCTACCTACACTACTAAGATTTCTACACAAAAGCGAGTAGCAGTGACAGCTCTAATCCACCCTTCTGGTCCCAGGAAGGAAGCCCAACCCCCAAACCTGTGCTCAGGTAGAGAAGAGGTCTGTCAGTATGCTGTGAGTCCTCCCTGATAGTTGAAAATGAACCAAAAGGTTTCAGCAGAAACTGCGCCGATGTGGAGCATAAGATGGCAAACTGGCTGGAATGTCCCCTCTGAGATTTTGTGAGCAGTGTGATGTTTTATAATAAAATATCTGTTGTTCTAAGAACTGCCCTGATGTTACAACATGTATTTTTCTGTGTAGGGTAGACAATGTTCTCTTTGGGCCAGCTATACCCGGTAAACATTGTGTACAGACTGAGATTGAGCACGAGGTGAGAATGCCGTGCAAAGAAATGGACAACAGTTTCTGCAAGGAAAGACAACTGATAAAAGGAATAAAAAACATCTCCACTAAAATCAAGCATTGCTGACACAAAAAAACTGAATAAAAGCAAAATGTAACTAGGTAAAAGGACACAGGCCTCAGGCCGATAGCTAAATAATGTGCCTGTGTACAATGCTAAACTAACCTCACAACAAGGCACACTAAAATGTCACTGTGGACCATTGAGATGGAGGAGGCTAGGTGAGAGATGGTGTGTCAGGAAAGGCGGAATTTCAGAGTGTGAGCAAGCTGTGAAAAACAAGATATTGCTTTACTGGAGTGTTGCAGAAGTAATAACATTAAGTGGAAAAAAACTAAGAAACTTCCCATTATCAATCTACATAAGAGGTGACACTACTGGATTTCCCATCATGTATCTGCACAAGCAATGACATCTCTGGTTTTCCATCAAAACTGTCTTTAAAAGAAGAAGCTAAACATGATCTCATCATCCAGCTGCACAGTAAGTGACATCACTGTATTTTCTGTTGCCCATCTGCACAGGAAGTAACATCACTGGTTTCCCGCCCACGTCCCTTGCTCTCATCTACCATTCACATGGCCTACTTAATTGTGGTTTCACCGGGGATTCACATCAGATGACCACAGCTGGTGCTGTTTGTGCGGCAAAGGCATGTCAAAGGCCTGCCAAAAGCAGGCCTGTCTGTGCCCATCCGTGCCCTGACTGTGCTCAAGTCCACGAATCCTGGTCCTCATGCTATCCACCACTAGCATGCTGTTCTCCTCCGTGCTCTAAACATTGACTGCTGCCACACTACACCACACAACACAGAACACAGGAGGAGTGTCCACTTGTGCCTTTTGATGCACTCTACCACAACCTACTTTCACCACTCCCACACCAATAGCACACCGCTCGCTCACACTTACACAAGCCAGTCACTGAGTCACACTCACACAAACCAACCACCACCCACACAATACACAACGCTCAGATGCATGCTCCTCAACACCCCCTAACTCACCAAACATGCCACAAGGATGTGGGACCTACTGCACAATGATGCTCCAGACCTGCTATTCCTCACTGAAATATGGCTAAACTCAACCTCTGCACTAGACATCATTACAACCATCTGCATCACCTACAAGATCACAAAGCAATACCACTGGCACAAGCCTGGAGGTGGAGTTGCCACTATATTGAAAAAAAACACCATCAGCTTCACCACCTACATGGGCACCACCACAAGCTGCATAGAAAACCTAATGTTCAAGATACGCATCAAAGCCAAATTCTCCATGGAGGGAGGACCCTGAACCAATTTCACAAGCAACATCACAGACTTCATCACACCCCTCTTCATCAATGCTGCCACTTTTACCTTCATCAAAAAATGTATTTTTCACCTAAAATACCATTCCAACCTAAAGTCTATGGCCCTTCTTTTAAACCCCATAAGCCTTGGCCTCATCCAGCATGATACCTAACCCACCCACACCTCTAGCCCCAAATTATGCTCAGTTTTCCCCTCAATCAGCAACATCATAGTCAACAAGTCAGAACCTATGACCTGCACAGACCACACCCTTGTCAGTTTCAGCATTCCCTTCCAACACTATCACCGACTTACCAGCACAGGTCTAGCTAGCCACAGCTGAAAAAGCATTACTGAAGAGAATTGGGTTTCTGCCCTCTCCAGGCACTGGCCTAAGCACAACAGCAACCTGCTGAAAGCCATTGAGATCCTCAACAGCGGGAACATTGCATACATTGGCACCCTGGCTGGCTTAAAGTGCAACTAAGTGGCAAGAGCCAGACCATAGGCCACCTGGTACATTTATTAACTCAAGCTGATGAAACACCACTGCAAGCAACTGGAGCACAAATGGACAACAAGTCAAAAGACCACAGAAAAAGTCATCTTCAAATTCATCCCCCAGAGTGCTACTACCAGCGAACATTGAACATCAGGCACTCAGCTCTTGCAGATCACATTAATACCAGCAGCATGGAAAATTGTGCCATTATCAAACATTTACTGCTCCTTCTGCCACCTCCAGAAACATCTCCCCGCAAGACCTTTCCAACAAGCTATCAGAATTCTGCTGTAACAAAATCACCTCCATATATGGCAGCTTCTGCCCTCCACTGGACCCAATCACGGCTGTAACGAACCCTGACCTCATGGTTTGCTAGCACCATCATCAAAACTGCTACTACTAAGAAGACCAGCCACTCATGGGTCCCGTCTGACTCTTACACACACCACTCCTTCACAAAAGGACTCCTACCAACCGGTGAAGCACTAACTCCCCTCTTCAATGCCTCTGTCAACTCAGCCACCTGGAAACATGCCACTGGCATGCTCCTGCTCATGAAATTATTTGCTGACACAGTCAAGTTTTCCAACAGCAGACCCATCTCCCTCCTACCATCTCCTGCAAAGGTCTTGAAGTAAGCAATCAAATAACGCCCCATCAAACAGGCCACTTCAGCAACCACCAGCTCCTCGACACCAGGCAGTAGAGAAACAGGAGTCATCTCTGAATCAGACAACATCTGCATGATCCTTGGCAGAGGAGACACAGCAGCCTGCATTTGCCTGGAACTCTCTGCAGAATCTAACACGGTCTATCACCCAACCTCATCAGGCACTTGCACAAAATTGGCATCCAAGGAACTGCTCTCTGCTTCTTAACAGGTAGAGCACAACCTGTCAGTCTGGCACCTTTCTGCTTGTAAGCCTACAAACTGGTCTGCAGAGTGCCTCAAAGTTCATTGCTCATCCCCATCTTCTTCATTGCATACAAGATCCCTCTGGCCAATGGCATCTGCACACACAACATCAACATATTTTCCTACGGTGGCGACATGCAACTAGTACTCTTCCTCTCACACAAGACTGCCAACACAAGAAAGTTCATATTCTGCACGACTGAAGTCTCTAACTGGACAAAAGCCATCCATCTCAAGCTCAACAGAGACAAGACAGGAGTAGTGATCTTCAGCAAGAACACCTCACTGTGTACTACAACTGGTAGCTGGCTGAACTTGAACTCACACCTACACCTAGCACTTATGCGAGGAACCTTAAAATCGTCACTGATAGCAAACTGCACATGACTGCACAAGTCAGCGCCGTTGCTCCATCTGTCTTCCCCCAATGAAGATGCTGAGGATGATGTTCAAACTGCTCCCAAGCAACACTGGTAAACCATCACTCCTGCCCTGGGGGACAGCAAGTTAGACTACAGGAACTCTCTTTATACAGAAATCATCAAGAAACTCAGTAGAATGCTGCAAACCATTCAGAGCTCGGTGGTCACACCCATCGTGAATCTCCCACACAGGACTCACATCACACAAGACCTCATGGAGCTGCACTGGCTCCAAATATACAACTGTGCTCATTTCAAACTCCTTGCACACAAATTCAAGGCACTACTCAACTTGGTCTGTACCTACCTGAACAGTCACATCTCTTTCCACCAACCACTCAGGAACCTCTGCTTCACTGGGCTTCTGCTCGAACATTTCCCATGCATATAATGAACCAGATGAAGAGGACAGGCATTTTATTACATTGCTCCTAAATGGTGGAACAACTTCCTACTTCACATTAGAGTAGACATAGAGGGCCTCATTCTGACCCTGGCGGACGGCGGAGGCCGTCCGCCAGGGTACCGCCGCTGAATGACCGCACCGCGGTCAAAAGACCGCGGCGGCCATTCAGACATTTCCTCTGGGCCGGCGGGCGCTCTCCAAAAGAGCGCCCGCCGGCCCAGAGGAAATGCCCCTGCAACGAGGACGCCGGCTCAGAATTGAGCCGGCGTAGTTGCAGGGGTGCGACGGGTGCAGTTGCACCTGTCGCGTATTTCAGTGTCTGCTTAGCAGACACTGAAATACTTTTCGGGGCCCTCTTACGGGGGCCCCTGCCATGCCCATGCCATTGGCATGGGCACGGCAGGGGCCCCCAGGCCCCGCGGCACCCCCTACCGCCATCCTGTTCCTGGAGGGCGAACCGCCAGGAACAGGATGGCGGTAGGGGGTGTCAGAATCCCCCATGGCGGCGCAGCAAGCTGCACCGCCATGGGGGATTCTAAGGGCAGCGGTAAACCGGCGGGAGACCGCCGGTTTGCCTCTTCTGACCGCGGCCGAACCGCCGCGGTCAGAATGCCCTGCGGGGCACCGCCGGCCTGTCGGCGGTGCTCCCGCCGACCCTGGCCCCAGCGGTCTTAGACCGCCGGGGTCAGAATGACCCCCAGAGTCTCTTCTGTCTTCTTTAATTCGACAAAAAGCTGAACACTTGTTTCTTTTTTCAATTAACCAACCTACCGTATGGAGGTCTAGACACACACACACACCTGTTCAGCACCAAGATACCCTCACAGACGATAGTGCATTTTACAAATACCCAAAACATAACATAAAACAGGTCCAGGAGGTCACAATGAAAGGCTATACACCATACACAATCAATGGCAGGAGTAAAAGATCTATGCTACATGGTATGGGCAAACACTCAATAAGGGAGAAACCCACCAATAAGAAGAGGGAAAGTGAGATTGACAGGTTAGCTAATAGTGAGCAAGACCTGACTCTGTAGAGTATTGTTAACAATACTATGGCCCTCATTACAACCCTGGTGGTAAATCCAGCTTTCCTCCATGCTTAAGGCCGCCAACATACCGTTGTGGCGGCGGAATTCCGCTACAGGTATTACGATTCACATCTCGGAATCCACCACAATACAGACATCCACACAAGTCCGCCACACCAAAGGTCAGTGATAAACGGGCGATACTAAAACCTAAACCAACAAGAATACGCCCACACTATCACGACCCACGAATCAACGCAGCGGTCTTACAACCGCGGTAATCCATTGGCGGTACACACCGCCACAATCAAAATACACACACATTTACAAAACACAACCACATTGGACAATTCCAAATACACACACCTGATACACATACACACACCACACCCACACACTCACAACACTATAAAACACACATCCACATTACCCACAAACCCTTGCAATGACATTTTTTTTAAAAAGCTGAGAGAGAGAGAATAGCAAACACAACACCAGCATCCACAGGCACACAACACCATCACTCATACAACATCCACGCACATCAAACAACACACACCAACACAACACATCACACAGCACAATAAACAGCACCTCACACATAACCCACACAACATCATAGCACCTCAAAGATACCCCAGGTTTTCAGAGGAGGAGCTCAGGGTCATGGTGGAGGAAATCATCCGGGTAGTGCCACAGCTTTTCGGATCACAAGTGCAGCACACCTCCATTGATAGGAAGATGGAGCTATGGCGGAGAATCGTGGACAGGGTCAACGCAGTGGGACAGCATCCAAGAACACGGGATGACATCAGGAAGAGGTGGAACGACCTACGGGGGAAGGTGCGTTCAGTGGTATCCAGACACCAGATTGCTGTACAGAGGACTGGCGGTGGACCCCCACCTTCTCCCCCACAACTAACAACATGGGAGGAGCAAGTCTTGGCAATACTGCATCCTGAGGGCCTCACAGGAGTAGCAGGAGGACTGGACTCTGGTAAGTCATATCTTATTTACAAAATCCCCCCACTCCACTTGCATGCCATCACATACCCCCCCCCTCTCACGGTCACCTCCATCACTCCAACACCTCACATATGCCCCACTATCACAACCCACACATCCCAATACCAAGGCCCTGCATGCAACACCTATGCATGGACCCCCATCACCAAAGCATGTCCAGTACAGATACCCACACAGACCCAAAAACAACTATCACAAAAGGGCAAACACAATAATGCAAGCACAGGATTAGAGGGTACCTCACCCAATGCACAAGATGGCACACACAGATACTAAAACTATGCATTTACACCCCAACAGGACACATACCCAACGTCACCGGACAGGATGTGCCAGACATATCCAGTCCCCCCACAGAAGAGGCCCACAGTGATGACAGCAGTTCTGCACGCCTAGATCAAGATGACCAGCCCGGCCCATTAGGGACCTCTGGACAGTCGGTTCCCCTGCCACTGTCACAAGCCACCACAGACCCTCCCCCCTCAGGAAACACCACCACAGCACTCTCCCAGCGGGCCCATGCCACTGTCCCAGGACACATCAATCAGCAGTGTGTCCACCACTACAGGGAACCCAGGCAAACCCACCAACCCAAGACAATCAGGGACCTGGGGTCAGTGGCAGTGGGCACATGGTTCAGGGGACAGAGGAACAGGATAACAGGGAAGCTGGGAGGTCTGCTGTGTGCCGGGAGAGCGCAGGCCCAGGGAACAGACACTCCACAAGGCACTACTCCAACATCATCGGAGCATACCACCATTCCCAGGAGACCATGGGCACGGTACTGGCCAGGTTTCAGGAGACTCAGCGGCTGCAGGAGGAACACTACCTTGGGATCAGGGAGGACTTGAAGTCCATTAACACCACCCTGGTCACCATTGCAGGGGTGATGGCAGAACTTGTCAACACCATGAGGGACACAGTGGCACACAAACAGGCCCCTGACACTAGCCTGGATGATGAACAGCCCTCCACCTCCGCCGGCGCTAGTGGACAGGAGTCACCGCCACAGGAACAACAGGCCACCAGCACCCCACCCTCTGCAGAAGGAGAACCACCCCGCAAATGGTCCCTGAGATCCAGGAACAAGACAGAGAACATTGCCAAGACCCCTGCCAGGAAATAAGACCCTCCTGAATGTCACCCTTCTGTCCCAGTTTGTCACCCTGTCCACCTTAAACTGCCATTGCTCCCCTTCCTATGCCCCATTGGACAATGCACCTGTGAGCCAAGAAACTGGACTCTACCATGGACCTTCCTCCACCATCACCCCAGCCCATTTCACACCCCCCTCCACTTATTAGCTCAGAAATAAACACCCTTGAATCACAAATCAATCTGGAGTCAGTCTGTGCTTTCACAAATGTGTAATTGCAACCTCTCTGAAATATAGCAAGGTCAATGTACTTGTTCACATACCAATGTTACACAGTTGTTGGCCAGCAGTAAACATAGCAGAGGGCACAAAGTGGGACCCAGATCTGTGAAATGGAAAGTCAAAGTGGCAAGTCAGGGTCCATACACAGAGGTAAGAAGGTAGATTTATGCTAGGTTCTACAACAGTATGAGATGTGGGAAGCAGTGCCATCCTCCTACCTGTGTCTCACTGGAAGTATTGCATGATCATGTTGTTACAGTTGTCTACATCTTCTTCTTCTGCCTCCTCTTCTTCACTGTCCACAGGCTCCACAGCTGCCACAAGACCACCATCAGGCCCATCCTCCTGCAGAAAATGCACCTGGCATCGCAAAGCCAAGTTGTGCAACATACAGCAGGTCAGAGGCAAGCCCGTCTGCGCCTGTCCGTGCCTGGACCGCACCCAGCGCCAGTCCCCCCGGCCCTCTCAACCCTGACCCCCCCTAGACAACACTACTCAACCACCACACTCCATTCCCTCAACCCAGGGCTGCTCCCTGCCTGCGCTCAAGCCAACCCCAAGCACACACAGGAACCCTTCACCTGCCATGCTTGCCGGTTCTCCTGCACCCCCACAGACACCAGGAACACCCACACGCCCCACGCCTACCCCAACACACCCCACAACAACACCACCACGCACCACAACATCAACCCCAAAAACTCCCACACAATCCTCACCACCCCAACACACTCTACTCCAACACCAAAACGCCCCGCAACCCTAGCACACTCTACAACAACACTACCACAAAACACAGCAACACCAACATCCCCCACAACAACACCACCACGAACCAAAACACCAACCCCAAAAACCCCTACACAATCCTCAACAACACCAACACGCCTGCAATGCTTCCACGCTCTGCAACAACACTAACATCCCCCACACCAACACCATCATGCACCACAACAACAACAGCCCCCGCAACCACCTAAACTGCATACTCCTAAACACCCGCTCCGTACACAAGCATGCCATTGAACTCTGGGACCTTATCACATCACACTCACCGGATAGTGCCTTCCTCACGGAAACTTGGATGAATCCCTCATCTGAGCCTGACATAGCCACAGCCATCCCAGAGGGCTACAAAATCCATCATAAACATCGCCTAAACAAACCAGGACGTGGCATCGCCATTATACATAAAAACACCATAAAGGTCACCACCAACACACACGACACCCTAGACAGCGCAGAATACATGCTCTTCCTAATTCACATAAACGCCAACACCACCCTCAGAGAAACCCTCATCTACAGACCACCAGGACCTCACCCCCCTTCTGTGACGCCATCGCTGACATCATCAGCCCTCACGTCCTCACTTCCACAGACTACATCCTCCTTGGTGACTTTAACTTTCACCTGGAGAACCCCCACGACCACAACACCACATCCCTTCTAGACAACCTCAAGAACCTAGGACTCATACAACTGGTCACATCACCCACCCACTCAGCAGGACGCACGTTAAATGCAATCTTCACCTCGAGCAACCACAGAACCTGCACTCACACCACCGAACTCCGCTGGACCGACTACCACTGCGTCCATTTCTCCTTCTCGAAACCCCCCACACACCACCACCAACACACCACACCCTACCGGATGTGGGACAATATCCCCACAGAACACCTGGACGCACAACTCGCTAATAACCCCCCCCAACACCAACGACCCGACCATTGCTGCCCATAACCTCACACAATGGATTACAACTTTCGCCGACTCACTCGCCCCTCTTAGAAGAAACATCACCACCCGCAACATCAAGAACGCCCCCTGGTTCACCACGGAACTCCAATCCTCCAAGAGTGAATGCCGCAAAACAGAGAAAGCTTGGCGCCAATAACCCTCAACCACCAACTTCTCCACCCTCAAAACCACCATTCGCAAACATCACCAACTCATTTGCACCACCAAAAGGGCATACTACAAGGAACGCATAGACAGTAATTCACACAACAGTAAGGAACACTTTACCATCATCAAAGAGCTCTCCAAACCCAAAGCCAGCAACATTGACCCCACTCACACACAAAACCTCTGCGACTCCCTCTCCAACCACTTCCACCTCAAATTCTTAGACATACACTACAGCTTCCCACCACCAGCACTCACCACCTCCACCACTGACACGACCAACAACAACCCACCCCCCAACCTACTACACACCTGGGCCCCTACCAACGACGAAGAAACAGAAAAAACGAAGAATTCCATCCACTCAGGCTCCCCCTCGGACCTCTGCCCCCACTACATTTTCAACAAGGCCAGCCCAACCATTGCTCCCAAGCTTCGCGCCGTAATCAACACCTCTTTTGACGATGCCACCTTCCCAGACTCCTGGAAGCTTGCAGAAGTAACCGCACTCCTGAAAAAACCCAAAGCAGACCCTGATGACCTCACCAACTACCGCTCAATTTCTTTCCTCCTCTTCCCTGCCAAGGTCGCTGAGAAGTTAGTGAACACCTGCCTGTCTCACAGCAGGAAAACAACACACTCAACACCTCCCGGTCTGGATTCCGCAAGAACCACAGCACTGAGACCGCCCTCATCACCTGTACTGATGACATCAGAACCAGAGTCGACAAGGGCGAGTCCGTCGCACTCATCTTCCTGGACCTCTCTGCAGCCTTCGACACTGTCTGCCACCAAATACTCTGCACACGCCTTTACGACGCAGGAATTCAACACAAGGCCCTGGACTGGCTTGCCTCCTTCCTCACTGAAACAACCCAGAAAGTCTGCCTCCCTCCTTTCCACTCCCCAGCCACCAAGATTACCTGTGGAGTCCCCCAAGGGTCCTCCCTCAGCCCCAACCTTTTCAACATTTACATGGCTCCGCTCGCCAACATCCTCCGGCCACACGGAATCACCATCCTATTCTACGCAGACGACACCCAGCTCGTCATGTCCCTCACCAGAAACCCTACCACCGCCAAAACCAACCTCCACGCCGTACTCCTTGACACAGTCAAATGGATGACAGCAAGCCATCTCAAACTAAACTCCAACAAAACCGCAATCATCATCTTCGGCCCAACAAAACAATATGGAACGACTCCTGGTGGCCCACCACCCTAGGATTACCCCCAACACCCGTCACCCACACACGCAACCTCGGCATCGTCTTAGATTCCTCTCTCTCCATGACCCAGCAAATCAATGCCATCACCTCTTCCTGTTTCAACACCCTCCGCATGCTGCGAAAAACCTTCAAATTGATTCCTATAGAGACCAGAAAGACCGTCACCCATGCACTCATCAGCAGCAGGCTAGACTACGGAAACGCCCTCTTTGCTGGCACCACAGTCAAGCTTAAGTGAAAACTCCAGAGGTTCCAGAACGCAGCTGCCCGGCTCATCCTGGATCTCCCACGCCATGAACACATCTCCTCCCACCTCAGATCCCTTCACTGGTTCTGGATCGACAGCAGGATCATCTTCAAAGTCCTCATCCACGCACACAAATCCCTCCACAACACTGGACCAGCCTACCTCAACGAAAGAGTGAACTTCCACACTCCCACACGCCACCTCTGCTCCACCGACCTCGCACTCGCCACAGTCCCCCGCATCCAACGCGCCACCACTGGCAGATCCTTCTCCTACCTCGCCCCCAAAACCTGGAATTCCCTCCCCACCAACCTCCGCAAGACTCAGGACCTCCTGTCGTTCAGAAAACACCTCAAGACATGGCTTTTCGAACAGTAATTGGCATCCCCCACCTCCTTTTCTCCACCCAGCGCCTTGAGACCCTTACAGGTGAGTAGCGCGCTCTATAAATTTTTTGATTGATTGATTGACTGACGATGATCTGGCACACCTTCTTCGGTGAGTAGTATAGTGATCCACCTGTCAAATGGAGGCACCGGAATCTGGCCTTCAGGAGGCCGAAGGTGCACTCTATTATCCTCCTAGTTCGCCCATGTGCCTCATTGTAGTGTTCCTCTGCCCTTGTCCTAGGTTTCCTCACTGGGGTCAGTAGCCATGACAGGTTGGGGTAACCAGAGTCACCTGCAAATATTGAGGGACAATTGTTAGACATCCTCCAAACATTAGCGAATCTCCCATACCTAGACAGCAAATGAAACTGTGTGGGGACCTTGGGCTCACCTATTAGCCACACACGGTGCCTCTGGAGTTGCCCCATCACATAAGGGATGCTGCTATTCCTCAAAATGTAAGCGTCATGCACAGAGCCTGGATACTTGGCATTCACATGGGAGATGTGCTGGTCTACCAAACACACCATCTGCACATTCATTGAATGGTAGCTTTTCCGGTTTCTGTACACTTGTTCATTCTTGTGGGGGGGGGACAAATGCCACAAGTGTCCCATCAATGGCACCAATTATGTTGGGGATATGTCCCAGGACATAAAAGTCACCTTTCACTGTGGGCAGATCCTCCACCTGAGGGAAAACGATGTAGCTGCACATGTTTTTTCAGGAGGGCAGATAACATGCTGGACAACACGTTAGAGAACATTGGCTGTGACATCCCTGATGCCATAGCTACTGTTGTTTGAAAAGACCCACTTGCCAGGAAATGGAGCACTGACAGGACCTGCACTAGAGGGGGATTCCTGTGGGATGGCGGACAGCTAACATCAGGTCTGGCTCCAACTGGGCACACAGTTCCTGGATTGTTGTACGATCAAGTCTGTAAGTGATAATGATGTGTCTGTCTTCCATTGTCAACAGGTCCACCAGGGGTCTGTACACCGGTGGATGCCGCCATCTCATCACCTGCCCCAGCAAAAATGCCCTATGGAGCAGAGGGTCATACACCACATAGGTTTCACAAGGCTGTTTAGCACAATCGTTAAATTTTCTCTATGTGCCTTTGTCTGTCCGTATTCCTGGCCTAAATAGGTGTGATGCAGTTAGTTGGCCTGCCATGTGGCCCCCTGAAATGGCGGCTGCCTGACCTGTAAGGTGGGACAAGGGGAAATGAGGTAACTGCGCTGGCGTTGTGCAACTTCGCGGTAGGCGGTTGAAGACCGCTGCGCAATTCAGCATTGGCTATCATTGGGCCCTATGGGTTCCAGGAGCCAATGACGATGTACGCCGGAGGTGACGGTATGCACCGCCGAGGACGTGACCGCCATTTTCTATCTGTTCCTTCACTTGATACCTGACCTTCAACAGGAGAGGACCTACACTGCAAGTGCTGTTGTGACCTGCGTCTGGAAGCGACAATGGCTACAGTATCTGGGAAAAGGGCCCCTGCCTTCACTGCAAAGCAGTTGGAGATACTGGTGGATGGGGTCCTCCCCCAGTCCACGCAACTGTACGGTCCTCCTGACAAACAGATGAGTAAACTGTGTGCATGTGTGGATAGCACATGATTGTATGGAGTGTCGTGGATGGAAGAGATGGGGTGGACAGGCCAGCATGTGAGAATGGTGTGTGTATGTTTTTCTGGGCCAGGGTGGAGGTTTGTGGCCGATGTGTGAGAAGAAATGCACCGGGGAGTAACATACATTTTTACTTCACTGTTCCTCTAGATCAGCACCCACCAGAAGAGGGTATTTGGCGTGCCATCGCCAAGGAATTGCAGACCCTGGGAGTCTACAAGAGACGAGGACCCACTGCCGCAAAAGATGGGAGGACCTGCGCTGCTAGAACAAGAAGACGGCGGATGCACCGCTGGGGATGGCTTCCCAATGTGGAAGGGGTGCCCGTCGCACCATGACCCCCCTGATGTACCGGATCCTGGCGGTGGTATATCCTGAGTTGGATGGGCGCTTGAGGGCATCACAGCAGCCACAAGGGGGTAAGTACACTTTCATTCAGCTGACTGCGCACTTGACACGGTGTCTGGGTGGGGGAGGTGGGCTGTGGGTCACCTAAGCCAGGGCAGATGCGCAAAGGTAGATTCATTGATTTTCAGCCTCATTCCCAGTCCAACCCCAAAGGTGGTATTTGCCCTCTACACCTAGTCAGGCTCCTATGGCTTCCAGCTGTGCATCAAATGGGTCTAGACAGAGTCCCCCATGGGCATGTGCTTTTCCCCTGCCGTGTTAGTGCATGGCTTAGTGCATAGGGCTGCTCCCTGTATGCTGTGTCTGCCAACGGTAGTGCTGTTGCAGGCATTGACCATGTGTCTCCTCTGTCTCCCCCCCCTTTTTGTTTTGTCACCCTGTCCTTGTGTGCATTAGCATCATCTGGCGGAGGAGCTGTGGCACCAGAGCAGGAGGGAGATGCATCCCACATGGCCCTGGAGGGTGAAGTAACGGAGTCCGAAGGCATCAGTGGGATGGAGGGCGAGGCGAGCTCCATGACGGGGACAGGAGGAGAAACCAGCGACAGCGACTCCTCCTCTGATGGGACCTCCCTTGCGGTGGAGGGCACCTCTATGCCCACTGCATCAACAGGTACAACTGCCACCCCCCCTACCAGCACCGCCCTCCCAGCAGCCCCTCATCGAGTTTCCCGTGCCTGTTCACCCAGGAGGGTGGGCATCTCCTTCGCCCCAGGCACCTCAGGCCCTACCCCAGTCAGCCCTGCTGCCCTCAGTGAGGAGCCTATTGACCTCCTGAGATCCCTCATTGTTGAGCAATCAACCATTTTGAATGCCATCCAGGGTGTTGAGAGGCATTTGCATCAAACAAATGCATACCTGGAGGGCATTCATTCTGGCGAGGTGGCCCAACAGAGAGCATTTCAGGCTCTGGCCTCAGCACTGATGGCAGGCATTGTCCCTGAGTCCAGCCCCCCCCAACTTCCTCTACCCAGACCCAATCCCCTGTACCTCAGCCTATCCCAAGCACACCATCAGACCAGCTTTCACACTCATCAACACACAAGAGTGGACATGGCAAACATAAGCACCACACATCCCACAGGCACTCACACAGGCACCATCCCCATGCAGACACATCAACATCCACTGCCTCCACTGTGTCCCCCTCTTCCACATCCTCCTCCTCCCTCCCTGTCTCGTCTCCACTCACACCTGAATGCACTACATCTTCATCCACTACCTCCATCACCACCACGCCCATCACCACACACCGCTCACGTGCAATCACCACCCCCACTACCATGCACACATCTCCTGTGTCCTCTCCCAGTGTGTCTGTGAGCCCTCCTCCCAAAGTACACAAACGCAGGCACACACCCACCCAACAGCCATCCACCTCACAACAGCCTCCGGCCCATGCACCTTCACCCAAATTCAGCAGACGTACACCTCCTACAATCACTACCTCTTCCTCCACTCCCAAACCACCTCCATCTTCCTGTCCCAGTGTGTCTAAGAAACTCTTCCTGGCTAACATTGAACTCTTCCCTACACCTCCCCCCCCTGTCCTTCCGCTAGGGCCGGGCTGTCCAGGTCCCAGCCCAGCACCTCAGCCACCAAATCATCCAGCACAGTGGTCTCAGCAAGTCCGGTCACATCGCGGGCGGCACCCATCAGGGCTGCCAGTGTGCCACCTAGCGAGGCCAAGGAGCAGGCCATTTCGCCACCTGCCAAGGTGAAGAAGGTGCCCACATGCCGGAGGGAGAAGCCGCACCAACCACCAAGCAAGGGCTCCTCCAAGCCAAAAGAGGACAGTGCAAAGGGACCAGCAGCGACATCATAGGTGGGGAAGGGACACAAGGCAAAGAGCAGGTCAGGACAGGGCACGGAGGCTCCGGCTGAGGGACCAGAGTCACCCCTTTTGTCAACCAGAACATCAACCTGTACGGCGGTGGACACCGCCACCTGCACCACCACCTGCACGTCTGCTGCCTCACCAACAGTCCCCAACATCGTCCCCAGTGGGCAGCCATCCGAGGCTGCAGGAGACGTCCTGCTGTGTCCAACCACAGGTACAGACACATGCACCAACGTCAGCACCTCTGCCACAGACACCGCCGCAACCACTGCCACCATCCCCGTGAAGTGCTCAGACAGTGCCACAACAGCTGATATGGTTATCATCCCCAGTGGACAGCCGTCCGAGGCTGCAGGAGACGTCCTGCTGTGTCCCTCCACAGGTGCAGACACATGCACCACCGCCAGCACCTCCACAACAGACACCGCCGCAACCACCGCCACCAGCCCTGCGACATGCTCAGAGAGTGCCACCACAGCTGACATGGCTATCATCCTGAGTGGGCAGCCATCTGAGGCTGCAGGAGATGTCCTGGACCCTGCCCAGTGTACATGAGGCACGACACCCAGCACTGTTTGTACCTGCATGTGGCCAGCAAAGTTGCAGCAGGGTGGAGTGTGTCTCTGCCTCCATGGAGTATCATGCTACCTGTTCCCAGGCAATCTCATGGCACACACACCTAGGTGAGGGAATGGGACCTGCCACACTGCATGTAAAGCACTCTGAGCACAATGCCCCCTCCAGAACCAGTGGAGAATCACATCCACTACCTCAGTCCTTGGCAGGATGAAGCAGTCTGGGCACAATGCCCCCTCCATAACCAGTGAAGAATCACATCCACTACCTCAGTCCTTGGCAGGATGAAGCACTCTGGGCACAATGCCCCCTCCAGAACCAGTGGAGAATCACATCCACTACCCCAGTCCTTGGCAGGATGAAGCACTCTGGGCACAATGCCCCCTCCAGAAGCAATGGAGAATCAAATCCACTTGAGAGACTGTGGCTTTGCACTCCCCAGGAAAAAGCATGGGGAAAACCCCCCACTGGAGAGACTTGAGAGACTGTGGCTTTGCACTCCCCAGGATAAAGCAGTGGGCAAACCACCCACTGGAGAGTCTTGAGAGACTATGGCTTTGCACTCCCCAGTATAAAGCAGTGGGCAAACCACCCACTGGAGAGACTTGAGAGACTGTGGCTTTGCTCTCCCCAGGATAAAGCAGTGGGCAAACCACCCACTGGAGAGACTTGTGAGACTGTGGCTTTGCACTCCCCAGGACCAATCAGTGGGCATGGAGCCCCCTCATGGAGCAGTGGCATCGTCCGTTCAACCGGCTGAGGTGCCCACCCTCCCCCTCCCCCTGAAGTGCCTGTTTATTTTCCATCTGATGCCCCTGCAGTGTTCTCTCCGTTTCGAGTCAGGTATCTTGTGTGGGCTTCGCCCATGCATTTTGGGACACTGATCCACGGACAATGATTTCATTCATATCCAGACTTGTGTAGCTGGTGTACAAATTTGTATATACTGAGATTTTAATTTGGCCTATCTGATTTTTCAATGATTACACTCGTTACAATAATTTTCTTTTGTCCTTGCGTTCTTCCAGGGGGTGAAGGGGTGTATAAATAATGTTGCTGCATGTATTTGTGTGTATGGTGTTGTGGGTGAGGGTGGGGGGTAGAATGTTGCATGTGTGTGTCACTCTCTTTTTCCTCCCCCTCCCCTGTGTGCTAGGTGCAGTACTCCCCATGGTCGTCGCCGGCGTCTTTGCTGCTCTTGATACAAGAGGAGGTAAAGCAACATGGGCAAGACCTGTAACTCGGGCTCCATGGTGTCCTGGTTCTTCCTTGAGTGTCGAGAGGTGAGTCATTTCCCTTCAGAACACTGTTTCTGCCGTGCTTTTGATATCGTTGGTACCGCCCCGGAAAATGTGGCGGATAGTCTTCTTGTAATACAGTGAGCGGAACCTTGTCTTCCACCTGTCTGTTAGCGGTTACCGCCGCAGTGTTTGTTTCTACCACCGTGGCTGTCGGAGTGTTAATGTGGCTGTCTATGTTGGCGGTTTCCGCCATGGTCGTGATTCCATTTTTTTTACCGCCTGCCTGTTGGCGGTATTACTGCCGCTTTAACACCGACCCCAGGGTTGTAATGAGGGCCTATGTGTGCTCTTTTATGGATTCTTGTCATAAATCTGATAGGTACTCCAAAGCACTCAATCAAGAGTAAAGATGAGTGAAACTGCATAAAATGTTCCAATTTTAAAGTTTTTAATTTATGTATGAAGCTTCCAAATTTTATGCACATTGCGCATGTGCTGAGATCTGAATGAAAATTGTACTTTAGGTATACACTTGTGTTCCAAAGGATTGCATGATATGAGCTCCAACACTTTGCACATTAAGGACCAGATTTACTACATTTGGTGCACATTTTTACATGAAATGGTGAGAATTGAGCAGAGTCAAATCTACTAAGATCTGCTGCTGTTTTCCTCTCTCCTTGTGTTAGCACACTTTAGGCTGCTATGCACCAATGCACACACCCTTGGGACATAGTGCAAGGGTGTGTGCGTTCTGTAAGTAATAGTTTTTGTGCAGGTACTGGATCCTTCCAGTACAAAACTATCACTTAACACTTTTACTGTTGTATGTGTGTTGTACTGAGCAGCAGGCATGCGAAGGAGGAAAAACAAGTCGAAAAGAAAAAAATTCTCCTCCTTACGCCGGGTTCAAGGAGGAATAAGATTTTGGTGAGAATCCATATTTATGTATGTAGATAGGGATTTA
Organism: Pleurodeles waltl; assembly: GCF_031143425.1. Classification (NCBI taxonomy): domain Eukaryota; kingdom Metazoa; phylum Chordata; class Amphibia; order Caudata; family Salamandridae; genus Pleurodeles; species Pleurodeles waltl. Next base: position 761,834,150 of record NC_090439.1, on the reverse strand, counting down.
TATCTTGCATCACAATCTTTGAAATGCCTCATTGACATGAAATAAGACAAAGCAGCATATAGTCCCCTTTGTATTAATTTGGTAAACTATTCAACTCAAACCGTAATTTGTGTGCAATTGTAAATCATAGCATAATACTTTGCTTCAGGTTTTCATTACAAAAGTAAGGCAAACACGGCGCAAGGCTTTAGTAAATCTGGACCTGGATATAAAAAGTCACATGGTGAACGTTTCTAGCTCTGCGTACGCTTCAGCAGCACACTTTCACAGAAACCCACGGTAATTTTGTTTAATTCAGGTCTCCCGTAGGCTCAAAATGAAGTGATCAGCCTGATTTAGCCGAACCAGTAAGCCCAAGCGAGAGGAAAACAGAGATCAAAAATGGCAAGCATCGCTCCAAAATCGCAAACCTAACTAAGCGAAAGTATACTTGCGTAATAAATGCGCCCACAGCCTTAGAGGAGCCCAGTCAGGCAAAACGAGCTAAAAGGGCATTCTTCCTACAAAATCTTAGCAACATTTAGATTATCATGTTTTCCTTTTAAGGAAGGAGTTTTTTTGCTGGACACTTTATAGTCAAATGCCAAAAGGAAGGAAGCCTTTGTGGACAATATAGGACTTGATAGATGCTGAAATATGCATGGGATGCTCATGAAATCATAACTGGGTTTGGCAAGTGCAGTTTAATGACAAAGGCCTTTAAATCACATTTAGTGCACGCTGGCTGTTTACTGCAAGGATGTCAGTTCGCCACGCTTACTGTTTCCTGGTCCTACTTGCCTGAGTGCTTGTGTTTTGAGCACTTATATTTGGAATAATTTCAAACGTTTGTGGTTAGCAATAAACCAACTATTCGGTAGTACGGCTGTCATATTGAACAGTATTCACGCTGCTAAAACTCTGAGCGTGAAACCATTTGCAAAATGAGTTATACCATAATACTAGCTTGAAATCCCACAAAATAATGTAAAGGTGACCTCTGCGTTATCCCATCTGACAACTGGATCTTCGCACAATATGGTTGGCAATTTCAGTCGGATCAACTCGCAAGCATTTCTCACAACCTTGATTTATATTCTAGAACTTATGGAGAGATCAGAATTCATAAGATATATATTTCTCTCATCTGTCACTGCAGCATCAGATAAGAAGAAGATTTTTTTTATTAAATGTTGATCCGCTGCATTGTGCGTGGTGCTGCAAATTAAACGCATATGCCTGGAAATGTTCTACTATCTGCAAGGAAAAATACCAGTTAACAGGCTAGCACGTAATGGGTGAACCATGCACTGCACACTGCCATGTTAACATGTTTTTGGAAAGCATACTGACCAGGGCCTAGTTAACAGGTTGAACAATTGGTTAATACGCTTTGTCTGCATTCAAAAATACCTGAAAGCAATATTTCCTAACCATACCTCCCTTCAACCTCCACCCGAATGGCACGATACTCCTCTGTGTGCAGTTTGACCACACGAAATGTTTAGGGCCACAAGCCCCGCACTACCGTCGATGTTCAGATGGCACATGGACCAACATGTGCTGCTGCCTTCTCTATTACTAGCGCTGAGAAGTGCGAATACGTCATAAGCAAGCACTTTACAAAACAAATGAATGTCTTGCTCTCGTGTTTATAGGCAAACCTTGGTTATCAGTTGCTTGTAATGGCCAGCTCTTGTTTGGCCGTGGTTTACACCATGGTTTTGGTCAAGGAGCACGACTGACAGTTTTCAAGTTGGTGGATACCATATGAAAAACTGTCATGGGCATTAGTTCCAAAGGTGAGACCAGTTGCTTGCATACAACCCTCCTGCGTCAAATTTGCACAGGAATGTTTCTTCCCGTCTTTTTGTGAAGTAGCATATGCCTGTACAAATCACATCATTGTGTTGAAATAGTCGGGATTTCTTTATAGGTTAATTTAACTTCCAACGTGATTTAGTTGTTTTTGCCTGGCTGTGTGGAACATAAGATTATCCCCAATGTGTATCACAGAAAACGATGGCTGCATTTGTTTCTGATAGAAGCAGGTGTAGCAGAAAACGCACAGTAAAAAAAAATACGGAGGTAATAAAACTGCAAATCTTGATAAATGCAACTCCTTCAGTAAATGACAAAATGGGTGAAACATTTCACTTTTAAACTTTTTTTCCATTAGTTTTTTGACAGGAGTACACTAGTTCAATTTTAATGAGATTCTAGTGTAAAAACTTCAGGGCTAAATAAAAGAAACAAATCAAAAGCACCAGATGATTGCCATTTAATGTGAAAGAATGAAAGTGCAAACAATCACTGCTTGACATCTAGCTGTGCCAGTCCCCACAGAATGACAGGTAGAACAATTCAAAGTTACTGATCTAAAGATGGAATAACAGCGCAAATGTTTGAAATGCTCGGGAGATGAACAAATAAAACAGAATCAAAGATAAGACGTGGATAAGTCTCCTGCATTCCGAGCCTTATTGTGAGCATAATCTAAATGGCTTTGTATGCAGTGCTCCTGCCCTGCCATTTTATGTCAGAAATTCTTTTTAGAGCTGCACTTTATGATTAGGCCTGGGGCTGTATGGTCGGATTCATTTACCAACAATAATTCACATGCGCACAACAGAAAGGGATACGGGTTGGTAACGCATCAGGCGATCTGGAATTATGCCTGGTTCTGAAACTAGTGGCTGATGCGGTATAAAAGATCACATGGAGATGAAGTGGCCAGTGTCACACTCTTTAGCATGGCCATGCGGAAGTTCTCCAGAATTCTGCACACCTGACCGGCCTGCTGCACGTGGGCAGTGATTCAGAAGAGTGCCCATGGCAGGTGGGCACTTGAGGATAGCGTCGGCACATGGCAGATATATAGCTTCCCCTCTAGACCTGTCAAGAAACGATGTACTTGAGCTGAGAGTGAGGCGGAGCGCCTCTAGCTGGAGCAGTGGGCACACGGATGGGGCTTCCTTGCATTTCTGGATGGTCTGCATGACCTGATGTTACAGCCCCTCACGTTTCTTTAACTGTAACTAGAGCTCTCATCAAACCTTCCTCCTGCTTCTTTTCTCTCTTTAGTTCTGGGCCGAGTTGGAGTTTAGTGAAAACTAGTTATTTGTATTTTTATATTATTTGAAACACTGATATGGTGAAAATCGATGAGACGGTAATAAGGAATTCCACATAGAACCTGAAAGAAACACACTCAAGTCCTTGAACCATTTAAATAACCGAAAACAAAAAGACAAGAGGCAGAACCAATATCGTAGATCAACAGCATTTGAAGCAAATAGCTACAGAAGGATTCTTTCAGGCGAAAGACGAGTTTCAAGTGTCCCTAAAGGAAAATACGGTGCCTTTTTACCTACATGGGCGTGATGGGAGTTCCATGTTGTGGTCTCTGACCTCAGCATTGTTTAGCACTGAGGCTCATATTTATACTTTTTCATGCAAAACTGCATTAGCGCAGTTTTGGGTGAAAAAGTATAGTGCCGGCTAACGCCATTCCAAGACGCCGGCTGGGCCCCATATTTATGGAATGGCGCTAGCTGCCACTAATGGCCTGTTAGCGTCCTTGTAATGTGGGGGAGGCGTAGGGGAAACCAGAGCTTGTGCATCGAATTATGGCACTACACTGTTTAGAGGCAAATGCCTCTAAGAAGTGTAGCACCATATTCTGGCACACAACCCCCATGGACATGGCTCCTGTCTTAGTAAGACAGGAGCCATGCCCACCACCCCGAATGTCCCCTGGGTATGGCCATTGGAGCCAGCGCCATGCGGGGAACCCCAAGTCAGGGGCCCGAGCATGGAAAAAAGTAATAATACTTATCGGGACTTACCTGGGTCCCCCATCCTTTAGTGTCCCTCTGGAGTGGGTGGGTGGGGGTGTCTCTGGGGCCAGGCAAGGGCACCTCTGGGCTCTTTCCAGGGAAATATGCCTACAGGTCCCCTAACGCCTGCCAATACCCAGGCGTTAAATAATGACGTTAAGCAAACTTAGCGCTATTATTTAAGGCCCCATCCCGCCGTGCTGGATTTTAGTATGGGAGGATAAATGTGGCACTAAGGCCATATCGTCCTTTTCTGGACGGGAACTCCTACCTTGCATCTCAGTGACCCAAAGTAGGTTTTCACATCCAGAAAACAACGTTAACTCCATAACTTTGGTGCCAAAGTATTAATATGAAGTTAGGTTTACGCTGAATTAGCATAAAAAAAATAATACTAGATCAGCGCAAACCGTGTATAAATATGGGCCTGAATTTGGGAACATGGAGTAGTACCGTGTTGTGTTACTCCTGAGATTCGCTTGCCACCTAACTTACAGAGTCAATTCACAGACCACATAGGATTTGTGGGAGTTAAAATTTTATATGCCAGAATGCAGAGGTGAAATTGAATATTGTCATTACCAGAGATAGTGGAGATTCTACAACACAGGGACGATGAGATAAAAATTATTAGAAGTGGTGGTCAGTCTGGATGCTGAGCTAAAAGTTACTTCGAGCTAAGAGTTACTTCGAGTGATGGAATAGGGGCATGTGGAGCCCCTTGCCAGTGTGGCATTAACAAAGTCCAATCCGGAGACAGCTAACATGTAAAGAGCACTTTTGTATTTGATCAGGTGCAATTAGGTAAGGTGATTCAGAGCACGAAGGTGAAAATTCTTAGGCACATATTTATACTTTTTGACGCAAAAAAGCGCCGGAGCTGGTTTGCGTCAAAAATCTTACTGCAGGCTAACGCCATTCCTACGCACCATGTGGGTGCCTTATTTAAGGAATGAGGTTAGCCTTGCGCTGCAGACTGATCAGAGTAAAAAAAAATGACTCAAACCAGGCAGCGCCGGCGTAGGGGAAAATGGGGGTTGTGCGTCAAAAAATGGTGCAAATCAGGTTTGAGGCAAAAATCATGCCTCAAACCGGACTTGCGCCATTTTTTGATGCACAACCCCCATTGAAATGACTCCTGTCTTACTAAAGACAGGAGTCATGCCCCCTTGCCCAATGGCCATGCCCAGGGGACTTCTGTCATTGGGCACAGTGGCATGTAGAGAGGCCCAAATTAGGCCCCCCTATACCACTTTAAAAAATAAAAAAAAATACTTACCTCAACTTACCTGTACTTACCTGGGATGGGTCCCTCCATCCATGGGTGTCCTCCAGGGGTGGGCGAGGGTGGCAGGGGGTGTCCCTCGGGGCAGGGAAGGGCTCCTCTGGGCTCCTTCTATGGTCAGAGACCATGGAAGTGAGCCCACAGGCCCCTTAACGCCTGCCCTCACCCAGGCGTTACAAAACGGCGCACATCAAGCTGTGCGCCATTTTTTAAGGCCCGCCCCCTCGTCAAAATGATGCAGGAGTATAAATAAGGCACACAGGCCTTAAAGTAATTTTTTGGGTGGGAACGCCTACCTTGCATGTCATTAATGCAAGGCAGTTTCCCGCATCCAAAAAATGACGCACACAGAGGAATTTTGACGACACACATTGGGCACAAACAGAGTATAAATATGCCCCTTATTCTCTTTCTTTCTGGGGCAAGATGGACTCTGGTGAGAAAAATTGTAACTCCTTAAAGAGTATTTCCCTTTTTTGTTCATTTATGGCACTCATAAGGAGCTGAGTGGCACCTTTAGGAATTAAAGGAAAACATTATTCCATGCTTATCATTTCTCTATGACACCCCTGCTATTAGGAAGACAAAATCTGTGTACTTAAATATTCTATTGCGAAACGGATTGTTGTACAGGAAATGAACATTTCTCTTGACATCTAGATAAGACCTCAGAACACCTCTGGTTGACTAGGCTTTTCTTTCTATTCACATCAGATACAATGTTAGGCTGGGAAATGGCACAATAAACGTTATTGAGTGTCAGAAAGAGGCAACATTTTTAGGCTGTCCCTGTGGAGTGTGGCATGCTTGCTATGTGCCGCATTTTTTATGCCAATGGACATCTTGTCATCTGCACTGCAGCGTTTGGTAAAATAGCACTACAGTTGGAGGTGGTGAAACGCCCGTGGGCAGGGAGGGGAGCAGGTTTACAGTGGGTGAGAGTGTGTCAGTATTTACCCTGCAGTGAGTCTGCAAATCATGGATTGCGCGAGAGGTACATTCCGATTGAATGGTTCCGAATTGAAATAATTTGCTTAGTAAAGTGGAACCCTTGTAGAAATTGTACCTCATAAAAATTTGTAGTAGGGAGCCTCTGCTTGTCCATTTGACATAAAGCGCTGCATAGGCTTGGATTTTAGAACACATTTTGGATGTCACACATTCCTTATCTAAAGATATTTACAGGCAATCACTTCCAGAAAGTGAGGTAAAGCGTGTAAGTTCCTGATGTGGCTGCCAGAATCCTGTATGTGCTCCATCATGGTACAATCTTGAACATGAACGGTGGTTGCTGAGATACTGAGTTCCCTACCCCTCAAGGTACTCAAAGAGAAAGAAAGGGCCGCACAATTTTGAAAGTTGCAAAGTACAAGATGTAAATATCTTTCTGAATGATGAAGTATGATTCATGGCACACTGCAATTTGGAAGGCGGAAGGTGTGAAAGGGGAGTCCCAGTCATCCATATGATTCACAATGCTATGCGTCAATGATTTGGAAACGCTGTTGAGGGCTCAAACCATCGATCAATTGACATGATGGACAGCTTGCACATGAGAATGACAGCTGTGGGTATTCTTGGGAACACACATTGGTCCAGAAGACCACTACGTGACCCCCTGGTGTCCACTTGCAGTTTGCCATTTCTATTTCCTCAATGCATTCTTTTCTTTTTTGTGATTGTGAATGTAGGTTTAGCGATCATATGTCCCTCTTCAGACCTCCTTCCAAAATTTCACAGGCATTAAGTAGGACGGGCAAAATGAAATTCCGCCTCAGTAATATTAATGCAGCCTGATTATGGCCGTAATACATACTGAGAAGAGACGACAAACCAATAATAACATTGTTGCTATCATTTGGGTGGTCTCTAAAGCATTTTGAAACGGCTGTATATTTTTGTGTGATATGCACATACTACAAGAACTGCCCTGGGTTATTTAATGTTTGCGCCTCTGCAAATATGACAAATTTGTTATTTGTCTAAAGCCCCCCAGGATCCTGCATCCTCCTTCTCTCCCTTTTGTTGCATGCATTTATTGCATCACATGTCAGAAGGAGCGAATACTACATAGTTGCATCTCAGCCACAAACAGAGGTTGCCTCATCATTTCTTTTCCAACCTTTCCCCAAATTCAGACCACTTATTTCATTAAGTTTGAAAAGCACTCTGAGACATTCTCCACATCAAGAATAGTTTTACAAGTATATTTTAGTGTTCCCTAAAAAGGCCACATTTCCCAATTGCTATTGCTAGCCTACTATTACGTTGCATGTTGGAGTTAACATGCATCATAGTATGGCTAAAGAACTGGAAGCTCTGTTCTTCATTTATCCCAACCCAGTTTCCAGTTACTCAATCAGACCCCACTATATTTCCCTTTCTATAATAAGGGTACCAAAACTGATTGAATGATCTAAATTCATGTGTCAGGATGGAGAATATGGACACCAGCATAACATTAAGGCACCATGGCAGGAACACCATTGTTGCAAGAGATTCTCTGCCCGTATCTAGATAGTATTGTTAAGGATTGCACTGCACCTTTTAATATACACGTAATAACAACATACTCAGAAACTAGGCGGTTCACATTTCTAATTTGTGTACCCCTCTCTTGGAGGGAAATATTTTGACAGATCAGTAGCCTCATTGCCCTTTCTAATGTTCAGCTTTTGAGATCTTCATCTGATATGAGTCCTGGTTGCATGCTTTTTGTACCATTGGTCGAAGAATTGCGTTGGTAATCCTTCTAAACCCACAGAATCGAGAAGTCAAAAAATATTTCAATAAAAAAACTAAACTGAAGTGAGGAACAAAATATTTAGATTTTTGCACTTGGTTTAATGGATTAAATCATCTTATGAAATCTTTTGATCATATTTAGTCTAATTTGAAAGGAAATATTTACTCCCTTTCCTTAACCCATGCATTCATCTAATTCCTACCCCATTATGAAAGGATGTGAGTTCTAATCTTTCCTTAAAACAAAATCTTAGTATTTTTGAAAGATAGTGTCATGTGCTATTTTACTTATTTGAATGTTATGATTCCGCTATGTCAATGTCAATGAACTCTGGATAAGTATGGATCAGTATGCCTAAAGCATTAATATTGTTTCCCATATCATTCTCCTGAATATGTAGACTTCTAAAACGAACCAGTTCTGGTCTTTTCACATGTTGTACAGTTTCCGAGGAATCATAACTATTTAAAATCACATAGCATTTCTAAAAACGTTTTTAATTTATATGTATAAATCAGCACTTACTTGCATTAAGATTTGTATTATAAATATTATGTAATCTATAACATGCATGCTCACATAGTGAGTATCAATTTTACTTTGCCCAAACTCCAAATTTAACTTTGTTGTAGCCTTTTGGGGTATTTGGTCAAGGCGTGTCAAAAAACGATCATTTATGATACATCTTTAATCTGGTTAAAAAAGTGTCTCTTTTGTCAACTGTTTTTGAGAACACAATACATTTCTTTTTTTTTTTAAATAACAATAAGTACAAGTGTTATAAACATTTTATTGATCCCGTTTTAGAATCAATTCAATTTTAAAAATACCCCGGTTTAGTGTTTAGGAGTAGTACTTTTAGTCAATCACCCTGCATGTTTTGCAAGACATAGGTGGTCATTACAACCCTGGCGGACGGTGTTAAAGCGCCGTAAAACCGCCAACAGGGCAGCGGTAAAAAAATTGCAATTACGACCATGGCGGAAACCGCCAACAAAGACAGCCACTTTAACACTCAGACCGCCACGGCAGTACAAACAAACAGCGTGGTGGTCACCGCCAACAGACAGGCGGGAGACAATGTACCGCCCACACTATTATGACAGGCCAATCCACCACCTTTTCAGGGGAGGATTCACCGCAGATAAAAACACGGCGGAAACAGGAATTTCGAAGGGAAAATGCTCACATCTACACACTCCACGAGGAATGAGGACACCATGGATCTGGAACTCCAAATTCTCCCTGTGATAGTCTTCCTGCTCCTCTACCAGGAGCACGAACACCGGCGGCGAAGACCACGGTGAGTACAGCACCTACGACACAGGGGAGGGGGAGGCAAAAAACAGGGACACACGCACGCAACACCCCCACCCTCACCCACCACAACACACACACTAATGCATATCAATACATCACAGTTACACCCCCCATACTCCCCCTGAAGAATGCAAAGACCAAAGAAAATGAGTGTAACCATCGGAATATATTAAAAACAAGTAGGCAGAAATATATATATATATATATATATACACCATGTACAAAATAAATACCAGGCATAGTAGTCCAGGTACTGCACAAAGAAAGTCCGTGGAACACTGGGACCACACGGTATGAGCGAAGCCCACACAAGATCCCCGACCATGACGGAGACAACACTCCACGAGGGGGCCACATGCCCACTGTTCAATCCTGGGGAGTGCAAAGCCACAGTCTCTCAAGCCTCACAAGTGGGTGGCTTGCCCACTGTTCAATCCTGGGGAGGGCAAAGCCACAGTCTCTCAAGTCTCTACAGTGGGTGGCTTGCCCACTGTTCAATCCTGGGGAGTGCAAAGCCACAGTCTTTCAAGTCTCTACAGTGGGTGGGTTGCCCACTGTTCAATCCTGGGGAGTGCAAAGCCACAGTCTCTCAAGTGGATGACAGTCTCCACTGGTTCTGGAGGGGGACTAGTGCCCAGAGTGCTTCATCCTGTGAAGGACAGAGGTAGTGGATGGATCTCTCCACTGGTTCGGGAGGGGGACTGGTGCCCAGAGTGCTTCATCCTGTTAAGGACACAGGTAGTGGATGACAGCCTCCACTGGTTCCGGAGGGGGACTGGTGCCCAGAGTGCTTCATCCTGTGAAGGACAGAGGTAGTGGATGGATCTCTCCACTGGTTCTGGAGGGGGACTGGTGCCCAGAGTGCTTCATCCTGTTAAGGACAGAGGTAGTGGATGACAGTCTCCACTGGTTCTGGAGGGGGACTGGTGCCCAGAGTGCTTCATCCTGTGAAGGGCAGAGGTAGTGGATGGATCTCTCCCCTGGTTCTGGAGGGGGACTGTTGCCCAGAGTGCTTCATCCTCTGAAGGACAGAGGTAGTGGATGGATCTCTCAACTGGTTCTGGAGGGGGACTGGTGCCCAGAGTGCATCACTCACCCCGTGACGGACCTAATTGCGTCAGTGCCACTGCCCCTCATGGGCTAGCGGTGCTTGAGATGGCGGTGCCCTGTTCAGCGGTGCTTGAGATGGCGGTGCCTTGTTCAGCGGTGCTTGAGATGGCGGTGCCCTGTTCAGCGGGGCTTGTGCTGGCGGTCCTTCATGGCCCAGCCGGGCTGGTGCTGGCGGTCCTTCATGGCCCAGCGGGGCTGGTGCTGGTGGTCCTTCATGGCCCAGCGGGGCTGGTGCTGGCGGTGGCCTCCTGGGCAGCTGGGCTGGGGCTGGCGGTGGCCTCCTGGGCAGCTGGGCTGGGGCTGGTGGTGGCCTCCTGGGCAGCTGGGCTGGCGGTGGCCTCCAGGGCAGTGGCTGGCGGTGGCCTCCTGGGCATCTGGGCTGGGTCTGGCGGTGGCCTCCTGGGCAGCTGGGCTGGGGCTGGCGGTGGCTTCCTGGGCAGCTGGGCTGGCGGTGGCCTCCTGGGCAGTGGGGATGATGGCGGTCTTCTCCGCTGTGCTGCTCTTCCCAGGCTTGCCGGGTGTCTTGTGGCCCTTCTCCACCTTGGAAGGTGTCACAGCTGACTCCACACTCCCAACGGGACCCCTGGGAGCGGCTTTGCTGGCTGGAGCCTTCCCCCTCTTCCGCCGGGCACTGGCCAACTTCTGATGCTTCACAGGTGGGGGACTGTCTGTGCTGTGGCTCCGTGCCACACCGGCTGTCCTGGTGGCCGGTGCACTCCATATACCGGTGACTACAGGCACCACTGGTCCCAGAGATGTTGTGGCTGAGGTGCAACTTCGGGACCTATGAGATGGACGGGGTGGGGGAGGTGTGGGAAAAAGGTCAAGGGTGGACAGGAAAAGTTTTTGGGACACACTGGGACGGGTAGCAGGAGGGGTTTTGGGAGTGGAGGAAGAGGTGGTGGTAGTAGGAGGTGTACGTTTGGTGACTTTGGGTGAAGGTGCATGCGCTGGAGGCTGTCGTGAGGTGGATGGCTGTTGGGTGGGTGTGTGCCTGCGTTTGTGTATCTTGGGAGGGGCGTCACAGACACACTGGGAGAGGACACAGGGGATGTGTGAATGGTGACTGCATGTGAGCGGGGTGTGCTGGTGGGTGTGCTGGTGAGGGACGTAGTGGCTGTAGAGGTAGTGCATGCAGCTGTGAGTGTAGACGAGACTGGGAGGGAGGAGGGAGACGAGGAGGAGGGGGACACAGTGGAGGCAGTGGATGTTGGTGTGTCTGCATGTGTGTGTTGCTTGCGTGAGTGCCTGTGGGATGTGTGGTGCTTATGTTTGCCTGGGCTTCCCTTGTGTGTTGAGGTGTGTGCAGGCTGGTCTGATGGTGTGCTTGGGATAGGCAGAGGTACAGGGGATTGGGTCTGGGTGGAGGAAGTTGGAGGGGGGAGGCTAGAGACGTGGACAATGGCTGCCATCAGTGCTGAGGCCCGAGTCTGAAAAGCTCGGTGAGGGGCGCCTGACCAGAATGAATGCCCTCCAGGAATGCATTTGTTTGTTGCAACTTCCTTTCTACACCCTGGATGGCATTCAAAATGGTAGACTGCCCAACAGCGAGGGACCTGAGGAGGTCAATGGCCTCCTCACTGAGGGCAGCAGGGGTGACTGGGGCAGGGCCTGAGGTGCCTGGGGCGAAGGTGATGTCCACCCTCCTGGGTGAGCGGGCACGGGGCAAAGGCTGAGGGGCTGCTGGGAGGGCTGTGCTGGTAGGGGGGGTGGCTGCTGTACCTGTAGATGCGGGGGGCACAGATGTTGCCGCCACCACAAGGGAGCTCCCATCAGAGGACGAGTCCGTGTCACTAGTGTCAGCTCCTGTCCCCGCCGTGGAGCTCCCTTCGCCCTCCGTCACACTGGTGAATTCCGAGTCCGAAGTCTCTCCCTCCAGGGCCATGTGGGATGCACCTCCCTCGTGCTCCGGTGCCACTGCTCCCCGCCTGATGATGCTAATGCACACAAGAACAGGGAGACCACAAAAAGGGGGGGGGGACGACAGAAGAAAGGCATGTTGAGTGCATGGATTACCGCTACCATTGGTGGACATGACAGACACAGAAGCCCCCTGCACTACGACGCGCTCTTGGGCTCCACTGTTCAATTCCTGGGAAATAGCCTACAAGGCTCTGTACGACATCTGCACACATAAATGACACAGGGGCATGACTAGCTGTACTTGGCACTCTACAGAGGTGGGGTGGGGTGCCACATGGCCTGCCTTACGGAGGGGCCTTGCCTACGGAACTCGCCCTGGCCTAGGGAAACCCACAGCCCTCCTCCCCCACCTAGACACCTCCACTGTGCGCAAAGTCAGCAGAATGAGAGTCTACTCACCCCCTTGTGTCTGCTGTGATGCCCTCAAGCGCCCATCCAACTCCGGGTAGGCCACCGCCGGGATCCTGAACATCAGGGGGGTCATGCTGCGACGGGCACCCCTCCCACGTTGGGAGGCCATCCCCAGCTGAGCCTCCGCCGTCTTCTTGCTCCAGCGGCGAATGTCCTCCCATCTTTTCCGGCAGTGGGTGCTCCGTCTGTGGTAGACCCCCAGGGTCCGGACGTCCTTGGCGATGGCACGCCAAATATCTTTCTTCTGGTGGGCGCTGACCTGCATGAAATGTACAGGGGAAGAAGAGAAGTAATTACCAACTGCACCGTCAAAGTGAATGGCCCTTATCCCTACCCGTGCCATGTGGCACATGCATTCACCTTCTTTCATGCATGCAGCACTCCCCCCTTCCTTCTTACATCCAGCCCTCTCCACACAGGCATAGCCCATACAACATGCTCCCTGTGTACTTACCTGTTTGTCTGGAGGACTGTAGAGTAGGTTGTACTGGGGGAGGACCCCGTACACAAGTTTCTCCAACTCCTCCGATGTGAAGGCAGGGGCCCGTTCACCAGACGCACGAGCCATTGTCTCTTCCAGACTGAGGTCACAGCAGCACTTGCAGTGTAGGTCCTCTCCTGTCGAAGATCAGGTATCAAGTGATTGAACAGACAGAAAATAGCCATCACGTCCGCGGTGGTGCGTACCATCACCGCCGGCGTACATCGTCATTGGCTCCTGGGACCCATAGGGTCCAATGTTAACCAATGCAGCATTGCGCCGCGGTCTTCGACCGCCAACCGCGACGGTGTACAACGCCAGCGCAGTTACCACACATCCCATTGTCCCAGTTTAGAGGTCAGGCAGCCGCCATTTCAGGGGCCCACATGGCTTCATTTTCAACTGCGTCACACATACCTAGACCTAGACTCAACACACATACAGGCCACCTTTTGTGTATGAATGGTGTTCTGTGTAAACTGTGGGTACGTACCACTGAGTTGGTTGACTCTGTGCTCGCTGTTGTCCTTCATATGCACCGTCTGCTGGGGACATGTGAGGAGATGGCGGCATCCTCCGGTGTACCGACCGTTGGTGGACCTGTCGACAATGGAGGAGCGATATTTGATAATCACCTACAGGCTTGACCGTGCCACAATCCAGGAACTGTGTACCCAGTTGGAGCCAGACCTGATGTTAGCAATCAGCCATCCCACAGGAATCCCCCCTCAAGTGCAGGTGCTGTCAGTGCTCTATTTCCTTGCAGGTGGCTCTTTTCAAACAACTATGGCCATGGCATCAGGGATGTCCCAGCCTATGTTTTCCAACGTATTGTCCAGAGTGTTGTCAGCCCTTCTGAAACACATGCGGAGCTACATCGTTTTCCATAAGGTGGAGGATTTGCCTACAGTGAAAGGTGATTTCTATGCCCAGGGACATATCCCCAACATCATAGGTGCCATTGATGGGACCCCATGTGGCTTTGCCCCCGCCGCCCCACAGGAGTAAAGAGGTGTACAGAAACCGGAAGAGTTATAGTTCTATGAATGTACAGATGGTATGTTTGGCAGACAAGTACATCTCCCATGTGAATGCCATGTTCCCTGGCTCAGTGCATGACGCCTACATCCTTCGGAATAGCAGCATCCCTTATGTGATGGGTCAACTCCAGAGGCACTGTGTGTGGCTATTAGGTGAGCACCTGGAAGCAAGTCATTGGGAATGGTTGTCTGGGTCTGGGGTTATCCCTACAGGTTAGTGTGTGTCTAACAGTTGTCCCTCACCATTTGCAGGTGACTCTGGTTACCCCAACCTGTCATGGCTACTGACCCCAGTGAGGAATCCCAGGACCAGGGCAGAGGAACGCTACAATGAGGCCCATGGGCGAACTAGGAGGGTGATCGAGCGGACCTTCGGCCAGGTTCAGGTGCCTCCATATGACAGGTGGATCCCTATTCTACTCACCAAAGAAGGTGTGCCAGATCATCGTGGCCTGCTGTATGCTTCCCAACTTGGCTTTGCAATGCCAGGTGCCTTTTCTGCAGGAGGATGGTCCAGATGGCGGTGTTGTGGCAGCTGTGGAGCCTGTGGACAGTGATGAGGAGGAAGCAGAGGAAGAAGACATGCACAACAGGGACTCAGTGATCCTACAATATTTCCAGTGAGACACAGGTAGGAATCCAAACCTGCCTACTACATGTACTTTGACACTACTACCTCTCTCCTATCTGTCGTTTTCACCCAGTGTATGGTCACTGAGTTGTCACTTTCCCTTACGATTTCACAGATGTGGGTCCCACTGTGTGACATCTGCTTAGATTCCTCATGGACCAGAGCTGTGTGACATAGGTATGTTGACATTACTATTTAAAAAACATTTTAGCACTGTAATTGCTAATACACTATTTCGAAATTACAGACAGACTCCTGATCGTTTTGTGCTTTAGGTGTGTTTATTTAAATGCTCAATATTGTAGGGGGTAGTGAAATGGTGAGGGGTGATGGCGGGGGAGTGTCCATGGCAGAGTCCAGTTTATTAGTCTCAAAGGTGCATTGCCCATATGGGCAGAGGAAGTGGAGCTGGGGCAGTTTAATTATGGACAGGGTGACAAAGTGGGACAGTAGGATGACAATCAGGGTGGTCTCATTTCTTGGCGGGGGTCTTGGCATCGTGCTCTGTCTTTGTCCTGGATCTCAGGGACCATTTGCGGGGAGGTTCTCCGTCTGCAGGGGGTGGGGTGCTGGTGTGGTGGTCCTGTGGCGGGGCTTCCTGTCCACTAGCGCCGGTGGAGGTGGTGGGCAGTTCATCGTCAATGCTAGTGTCAGGGGCCCCTTGTAGTTCCAAAGTGTCCCTCCTGGTGTTGAGTAGTTCCTTCAGCACCCCTATGATGGTGCCCAGGGTGGAGCTGATGGTTCTGAGTTCCTCCCTGAAGCCCATATACTGTTCCTCCTGCATGCGCTGGGTCTCCTGAAACTTGGCCAGTACTGTTGCCATTGTCTCCTGGGAGTGTTGGTAGGCTCCCATGATGGAGGAGAGGGCCTCGTGGAGAGTGGGTTCCCTTGGCCTGTCCGCCCCCTGTCGCACAGCAGCCCTCCCAGTTCCCCTGTGTTCCTGGGCCTCCGTCCCCTGGACCATGTGCCCAATACCACTGCCCCAGGTCCCTGTTGTTGTTGGGGTGGTGGGGTATCCTGGGTTCCCTGTAGTGGTGGGCACACTGCTGATTGACATGTCCTGGGGATGGAGGTATGGGCCCGCTGGGTGGGTGCTGTGCTGGTGTTTCCAGAGGGGGGAAGGTCTGTGGTGGCCTGTGCCTGTGTGAGGGGAACCGACTGTCCAGAGGTCCCTGATGGTCCGGGCTGGTCATCTAGATCCAGTTGGACAGAGGTGCTGTCATCACTGTGGGCCTCTTCTGTTGGTGGTGTGGACATGTGTGGACCCTCCTGTCCGGTGACGTTGGGTAGGGGTCCTGCAGGGGTATAAAAGGATGTTTATTAAATCTGTGTGTGTAATGGTGTGCAATGGGTGGGTGACCATGTACCCCAGTGCTAGCATTCCTGTGTGGGAGCTTGTGTGATGATGGTTTAGGGGGGTGTCAGGGTATGTGCAGTGGGCATGCTTTGGTGATGGGTATCCATGCTTTGTTGTTGCATGCAGGGCTTGGTGTTGGGATGTGTGGTTTGTGATGTTGGGACATATGTGAGGAGTTGGGGTGCTGGGGGTGAGGGTGAGGGTGGGGGTATGTGATAGCATGCAGGTAGGGTGGGTGATGTAATAGTAAAGCTTTGACTTACCAGAGTCCATTTCTCCACCTACTCCTGCGAGGCCCTCAGGATGCAGAATCGCCAAGACCTGCTCCTCCCATGTTGTTAGTTGTGGGGGAGGTGGTGGGGGTCCACCGCCAGTCCGCTGAACCGCCAGGTGGTGTCTTGAGACCACAGAATGCACCTTCCCCCGTAGGTCATTCCACCTCTTACTGATGTCCTCCCGATTTCTTGGGTGCTGTCCCACTGCATTGACCCTGTCCACTATTCTTCACCATAGCTCCATCTTCCTTGCAATGGAGGTGTGCTGCACCTGTGCTCCGAATAGCTGTGGCTCTACCCGGACGATTTCCTCCGCCATGACCCTGAGCTCCTCCTCCGAGAACCTGGGGTGTCTTTGCCGTGCCATGGGGTGGTGTAGGTGATGTGTGGGGTGGAGTGTGTGGTGATAAGTGTGGTGATATGTAGTGGTGTTTTGTGTGAGGTGCGTGGAAGTTGTGTGGGTGATGGTGTTGTGTGCCTGTGGATGCTGTTGTTCTTGCTGGTGGTGTCTCTCTCTGGCCTTCTTTCGGAATTTTTTGTCGTGGGCATTTGTGGGTGATGTGGGTGTGTGTTTTTTATTGTAATGGGTGTGTGGGAGTGGTGTGTGTATGTGTATCAGGTGTGTGTATTTCGAATTGTCCAATGTGGCTGTGTTTTGTAAGAGTGTGTGTATTTTGAGCGCGGAGGTGTGTACCACCAATGGAATACCGCAGATGAAAGACCGCTGCGTGGATTTGTGTGTCGTGATAGTGTGGGCGTATTTCTGTTGGCGTGACGGTGGAGGTTTTGTTTTCACCAGTTTATCACTGACCTTTGGTGTGGCAGACTTGTGTGGGTGTCTTTTTTTTAGCGGATTCCGAGATGTGGGTCATAATAGCTGTGGCGGATTTCCAGGGCGGTGTGTTGGCGCACTTCTGCATGGCGGTAAGTGGCTTTTACCGCCAATGTTGTAATGACTGCCATAGACCGCTGTTGAACTAGCCCGAGCAGATCCATATCATCTCCCACTGAATAATAATGGCCTTAACGATCGAAGTTAAATTGTTTTATAGCAACCAGTGAGAAGTAGCTGTAAAACTTGGGGGTTGATTCTCTGGCACAGAATACGGGGAGACCTTCTGGTTTTCTCAGTGCATCATAATTTAGATATAATAATTTACTTATGAATCAGTCAAGTGCACTTATTTTGGCAAAGAAAAGCACTGATTTAATATTGATTTTAAATGTTATCTAAGCTAAATTCAGAAACCCCCAGTATCTGAACTGAGCCTCAACTCCTTCACCACACTACCATAAAAGGAGCAGAGTGCTAAAGAGGTTCACCTGGCAAATCAAATGGAGTGCATTATTATTGTGCCCAGAGATGCTAATGGAACTAGCCATTCCAGCTACTGGCCAGTAACTTCTTTCTCACCAAGGACACTAAAGAAAAACATCCGTTGACAGAATAGTCTGTGCATCTAGGGGCATATTTGTGAACACCTAGTGCCTCCGGAGCATCACTTTTCGTGACGCTCCGGTTGCACAATGCCATGCGCCGTATTTATAATGTGGTATTAAGCCAATTTTGTGGCTTAACGCCACCTTGTAGACATGTCACGGCTGTATCACATAGGGAGCACTGTAAGTTCTCAGTTTAGACTCAGATGTGCCACATATTTGTGCTAACTGGTGTCTTATATAGTTGAAGAGCAGCAGCATTGCTATTTTACCATATTGGACCCTGATAAATAGTTGTTTGTTTTGGTAACTGTGACTTAATGTGCTGCTGTAGGCTGGGAATGTATACGTATTTATTGAAATGTTTAAGGTATGCAACAAAACATAATACTTTAATAAACACAAACCAACAGAACAACACTTTTCCAACATGGCAGAGAGCACGGCACAAGAAACAGTCAAAATAGAATACAACACAACCACTACAACGCACTACAACACCACATTGCGATAATGCAGAACAAAAACACAGAAGCATAAAAATCACCAGAACACATCAACACCCAAAAAAACTGTAAAACAAATATGCCAAAGGTTCTTGACAGATATTACTATAGTACTGATTTCACAATACTGAGGTAAATGGTGTTTGAAACAAACAGTGCATTAAATTCCCTGTAAGGACATGAAATAGCCCCTGTCAAAAATGTTTTGTGATCAAGCCCCATGTCTTTCAGCAATAAAAGGCACTGTCTGAATGTGTGTATAAGAACCAGTAGCAAAGCAGACCCTTTCTCTACTGATTCAGCAGCTGAACAAATTCCTTGGGCTTCGATTGTATGTTTAGTTTTGGAAAATGGCAAAAAACATACATGAGCAAGTACATGTAATCACACAACCAGAAAACCAGGTGTTGGTGCATTACAGTAGTTCACAAGCGCAAACATTCCACCAGATCAACTTTTATTTGATCATTAGGTTAGCTTTTAGCTATATAAGATCTGCCCTGGCATTCTTGTCGAAACTGCTGGGTCCTATGGCAGTGAACAGCTACCCATGCAGGTTTCAAAATGAGTGAAATCCCAATTGGGAATGTGGGGCACAGGCCGGCATGACTGGATGGGCTACAAAAGCATTTAAGTAGTTGCCGTCCTCACTGCCATTGGGGTTATTCAAGCCTCCTAGCCTTGGACAAGGTTTGAAGGGTAAAATGTAGTTACAAATTATGCCAGTGATGTTGTTCAAGGTGGTGGGAGGCCAACAAAGCTTCCCAGTCCCTTGTACTCTCTCTTCACACATTAATTTACATCAACTTTCAGGAGAACCCATCTTGCTTAAACCAGAATGTTTCCTTTTCTGCCACCATGAAAACATTTCAAAACAGACTTTAGCTGCACATATGATGGTTCTATACTCTCACACTGCATGCCAGTTTGAAACAATCATTTCACTGACAAGTATTTTGCTAATGATGTCTGAGTAGCAAGCAACCCTTGAGCCAGAGGACATAGAAACTCTGCTTTTCTCTCCCATCTTTCCAGTGTGAAATATTAATTAATGCACAATTTCAAAATCGACTGAGTACAGAAGGACAATATGTAAATCTAAAGTTAGTCCTGGGCAGAGTGCTCAGAGTCGTTTTACGTGGAACTCTGCGAAGTGATAAAAAAAACTCAGCCGTGCAATGCAGAGTTCCGCGGATGAAGTTTCCAATTGTGACCATTTGCATTGCATTTTATGTCAAATTCAACGCGGAGTATGTTCTTGTGTTCAAAATCTCACGCAAAAGGCACCACGGGGTTCGCATAGCCATGGCCATCTTGTTTTTTACTCTGTTTATGGTGGTGTCCTGTTCTTTTCATCCCTTAATAATCTTTTTAATCCTCCTCCCTCCTAAATAATCTACCCCTCATTTTTATTTATTGTATTAGTGTGTCTTTTTGTGTCTGTGTATTCTTATTTTCTTATTTTTTTCGTGCTTTTTGTGACATTTTGTATTTTTGTTTATTTTTCCCTTTACTTCCTTCCTTCTCCTCCTCTTTCTTTTCTTCACTCCACCAGCCAGTGCCATGGCAGAGCAGGGTGGCTCTCATGAACAGGGGAGAGGCAGTGCCAGGTCCTCCCAGACAGCCAGCTGCAGCTGTCTACCTTGTGTGTGGTGGCACCACCAAGGGGTGCCTTCCTGCCCCATCTTTTGTGAGATGGAGGTGGCAGCACTGTTTTTTTACATGCAGTGCTACTTCCCCTCCTGGCTGGCAGCAAGCAGCATGAGTGGCAGTGGTTACCCCCTGCTGGAGAATCAGCTGCATTAGAGAAGGTTTTCTTTGTGCAGGTGTGTTTGGTGCACCACCCTGGTACAGAGCACCGCCCAGCACCTGACGCACCGGTAGACAGATATCATCAACCATGAGCAAGACCTGCTTGACCTACTAAGTATAGCGATTCCCTACTAGGCATAACAATTCTGAGGCCTCTGGGTATTAACTATATTTGTCTTCTATAATGCTAACTTTTTTTCCGATTAGCATGCTGCTCACACTCAGAGGTACATTAACAATATTATTATGTGATCCAGTTAGAGCTAGGCAGCTGCTTGGCACTACATCATTGTACTAATCGGTGCTCGCTTTGACTGATTATTTAAAAAGCCATCGCAGTCTCCTCTGTCCTCCTATTACCATAGTGAATTAGTGATATCAGTAAGTTAGCATTCTTTGTGACTTTCTTTATGTTGCTCGTACGGTCCCAAGCAATTTCACAGTCAGGTGTTGTGTTAGTATGCATCTATGCATTGCAAAAAAATTAGACTGAGTTGGTCCATGAAGGGGGTTGAGAAATGAGAAAAGAAACAACATTAATTCATTGCAATGCTCACGTACTTCATTTACTTTGTGTTTAATGGTTATCAAAGCTATGGGGCAAAGTGGGGCCAGGGTGCTTTGTTTGTGATCTAATCCCTTGACTCACTGTATTTGTTAAACGAGTCAGATATGTATCCCACCCATCATCATTCATCAACCCCCTCCCAGATCATGGCATTGGACTTTGTACCCTTAACTGAAGAAGTGTAGCATGGTTCCATTTGTGCCTGCAGTGTTGACTGTGCAATGTGTGCCTGCTTCAGTTAATGCAACATTTACAAAGATTTCAATGCATTGCAAACCGAACAGAGAAGATATGCTGTTTCCCTTCGCCCACTCAGTCACCTCTTAGAACTTCACTTCACTCTTTTATTCTTTCCTAACTCTGTCCATCCCAGCCTACCAAACAAATTGAACAATCCATTCTTGGCATGTGCTACATTTTTATGGCCATGTGAAGTGTTTCAATATTTATTCTACACCTCACTATACAGTGACTAAATAAGATGAAGCTTAGGTACATGATGAATTGATGATCAGTGGCATCTCTCTGTTCTATAGCAAAAGCTCTAGCTATCCACCTAATCCCTTTATTTTACTCTTCAGTACAGCAAGCCAAGTTTCCTTTCCTTACTGCCCAGCGAATTAATTATTTGGAAAGAATTTGTGGTGGTGGGCGAGGCTAATGGGTAAAGTGGGACTAGTAAGTGCCCAATTTGATATAAAGTTTGGTGTAAGGGATGCTCTGTGACGAACGTGCCACATACAATCTATATAGACTATTTATTTCCCTGTAGTGCAGTGCATCATTTTCCCCATTGCTTACTTATTGCAGACAGGATAATATATCCTCATTTTATACATGACGGGATGTATCTTATTTATTCATCTGCCTCTTTGGAGTCTGGGTAAAAACAAAGTGAAAGGCATTTGGAGAAGAGCAGGGCCATTGGAATTAAAGACCGCTATTAGTAAAGTACTTCAAGCGCTGGCTGCCATAACTCCACTAATTTAGCACAACTTGTTCTCCATAGTGCATAATGCCTAACTCATGAATGAGAAGTAATTAATTTTAATTTCTCCACTAAAAGTATCTGTTTAGTTACTAGAAAAGCCTTTAAAAGAAAACAATTAAATTAGTCTTTTTTTAATCTGGTGTTACTCTGCCTTAATTCTTTTTCTACCAGACAGTCAGTGCCTTTTATATGAGACATGTGTGGGTAAACAAATACATTTGCCATGTGACTCTCCTAATCATAAAAATCACATAAAATTCCAATGTCCCCATGGGACCAGCAATGCACGGCTACTTTGCCACCTACTACCTACTTTTGAAGAAGTGTTTGTTCAGAGCACTGTTTATAATTTGTATTTTTTTATTTTTGGTTGTCTCAATATAGCTACTCCTGCTGGTCTACCAGCACCACCCACCAGGTAGGAGATTGCAGCCTGTCTGCAGCAACAGAGGCTGGAGAACATCCATACCGAATAACACCGGCTGGTGGTCCTGGAGGAGGAAGAGGGTAAAATAGCTGCCTCTGTCCCAGGACCCAGCTCAGCAGCATGCCAGCCCCAGCCTCCAGCCTCCCAACCACTACATCGCTGGTGCCACCACCAGCTGACAAGGGTCCCTGACTACACCTGCTGACACCCCGTCTCACTCTGACAGGGCATTGCTCCACGGTATCCTGGGGTGGATAGACCGAATAGAAAGTCGGGTCACCAGGATTGAGCAGTGCCTCAAAAAGCTCCAGACCCATGTATACAGTATGCTCTTCTAAGCCCTTTTTTATATTTTGTATTGGTGAGAGGAACGTGTTGTGGGTGAAGAGGATGGGAAGGGAGTTGTACCAGGTTTCACATTGGACTTTTCTTTGGACAGTTTGAGGATGGGGTATTTTATTTGGGGATAGGGGTGGGCCTGTTGTGGGTGAAAAGGATGTTTCTTTTATATTTGTTAAAAACAAAAAGAGGTTAATTTATTTTCCCTGAGCTATGCCTCAAATGTTTATTTTTGGTGTTTTAGTTTGCACTGCTGTCTTTTAGAGAATATGCTTTTTAAAATCTCCTAGACAGTGTCTGTCATTTACTTTTGCCCTTACTCTACAACTATATTGACCACTAGGGGTTGATTGCCTTTGCCTATTTTGCCTATGAAAACCGAGATACAGACAGACAACATCTTCTTCAGTAGGAGTTAATTATGAACTAGTTTACTTCAATCCATAGTTCTTCTCTTACCTGAATAGATGAAGCGAGGGGGTCTTCTCACTGCAGGGTTTTCCCAAAGTGGCCTCTTCAATTTTTAAGGTGTTGGTAGTAGTAGTAGTAGTATCAGGTTAGCACACTAACAGGGAAGACAGAAGGTGCCACACCCACCAATACTAACTCCAGCTACAAGACTAATCAAAGTGTTATCCATCACTGTGAACTAGATTAAAACAAAACAGAGAAGTAGTGGTCCATACTATATCATAACTTTAGGAAGACTGAGACCAGACTACCACAATGACAGTATTTGAGACACAACAATATCAATTTATTTTGAGCAGTGGTGGGGAGCTAGTATTTTAATACTAAATGTAGGAAATTAAATCATGGAGATAAGAGAAGTGGGCTCAGAGACAAGAATGGTTGGAGAAGGTTAAGTGTTTATGCAACACGCAACACAAGGCATGAATGATGATGTTGATGGCACCGGTGTGAAATATTGCTCAGGTAATAGAAGGTCATGCATTGAGTTAGTGTTGCTTTCACTACATCTGCCCCAGCAAGTGTGTGATCCATTTATGGTTTATGGTGAAAAATTAAGTCACACCTCAAAAAATCACACATCCTGGGGGAAGGGGGTTAGGGGCTCGATGAATGAATGAGAAAGGCGATTTGGGGAAAGGTGTGACAAAGGCAAACACTGCACAAACTAAACCACAACAATATTAATTTGGAGCGTTAAGCAGCACACCATCATCAATCTGTTATGGAAGGAAACGATGAAGGAATAAGTATGACACAGTTCAGTTACATGCATTGCAAATAGTCCTTCTGCCCCAGAGAGACCCAAAATGGTATATCTCTGAATATTATGTCTTCTTGGTTTGAAAAATAAAAATTATGGAGGATTGAAGTTAGCCCACTCAGTTCTAAAAATTATGATTGTTAGAAGGAACATGTTACTGTTACTGATAACCCTGTCCAGTAGGTAAGCTGGAGTTTTGAGCTTTCACCAAGTTTTCTGTGTGCAGGAGAGGACTAAGAGAAAGCCTGCATATTGAAAATAAATAGTAACTGTATTGTAGATTAAAGGAGAAGGACAAAAGGAAGCAAGGTAAGCTTCGTGAGGAGTCAGGAGTGTACCAAGAAGACTCAGAGGCAGAGCAAGAACATTGGTGCAATAGTTAGTAGTTTCCTTTTCCAATCCGAGCAAGATGGTTGAACACAATTATCTCCTCCATTGGTAGCAAGTAGCAAACATATTGGGATTTGGAATTGACAATGGCAGTCTTTTAATCAATGATCTTCTGGGGCAGCCCTGCTAGGAGATATGTAAAAAGATAGGCATAGGCAATGACAGATGAGGGAGATCAGCATCGTCTCCAATGTCCTAGAGGAAATGTGGGGGCTTCTTTACTTCACACGGGTCCAACTCTAATCCGCCCATGGGGCAGCATAAATCTGATACCAACATAATGGTTCATTAGCAATTATTTTTGGAAAGAAGGAAAGAAAGAAGTTCAGCATGAAATGATTATCATGCTCAGCCCAAGAAGTAGAGGTCATCCTCAAAATTAGGTGGTTCACCCAGAAGTTGGTCAGTTGACATACTTGGGGCCAGATGCAGGAAACTATTTGCGAGTCGCAAACGGCAAAAAATGCCGTTTGCGAGTCGCAAATTCCAGTTTCCAATGCAGAAATGCATATTGCGAGTCGGGACCGACTCGCAATATGCATTTCAGAATCGCAAATAGGAAGGGGTGTTCCCTTCCTATTTGCGATTCAGAGTGGTATGCAATACCATTTGCGACCGCATATGCGGTCGCAAATGGTGTCGCAGTTACCATCCACTTCAAGTGGATGGTAACCCACTCGCAAATTGGAAGGGGTCCCCATGGGACCCCTTCCACTTTGTGAATGGACCCAAAACTATTTTTTCAGGGCAGGTAGTGGTCCAAGGGATCACTACCTGCCCTGAAAAAATACCGAAACTAAAGGTTTCGTTTTTTTTTTTAAGTGCAGCTCATTTTCCTTTAAGGAAAACGGGCTACACTTAAAAAAAAAAACTGCTTTATTTAAAAGCAGTCACGAACATGGAGGTCTACTGACTACAGCAGGCCTCCATGTTTGCGAGTGCCTAGACTCGCTATGGGGCCGCAATTTGCGACCCACCTCATTAATATTTATGAGGTGGGTCATTGCGACACCATAGCGACTCGCAGACGGTGTCTGAGACACCGTTCTGCATACCAATTTGCGAGTTGCAAATTGCGAGTCGCAGGGACTCGCAATTTGCAAGTCGCAAATTGGCTTTTTGCTACATCTGGCCCTTGATTCTGATCAATCATCCTTTTCCTCCTCCTATGGTGTTTCAGGAACGGTGAAATCAGGTAGTACAAAATGCTGGTTCATTTTGATCATGGTTAATCTTTCTATGTTTTGAGGTGAGAGACTAGTCCTGCTCACTGTTACAACTGCAACAGCTACACAGAACACATATTCAGCAGACATGCTGGCTACAGGACAAGACAGATACTTTTTCAGCAGCCTGCTGAGCTGCTGAGCTCTGCCAATTGGCTCATCCTCCCGTACCAATATACCAATGAATTTTGATCCACATACACCTCTTTAGGGTCAACAAGAGACTCCTGAAGCATCCTCTGAAGTATCATTGGTGCTGCCACTTGCTCAACCTCTTTTGCCTTTGCCTCTGCACTGGACTTAAGCCCTGCCACATGAAACTGAGCCAATGAAGAGGTTGGGTCCAATTCTTCTGATGCTGTTGTTGCCAGTGATCTTGCTGCAGGTTTTGGCTTCTGTGAGACAAGATTTTCCTCTCTGGAAGTTGAAGGGGGACCCCAGACCGGTGGAGTGGGACTCTAAGTTCCAGATGTTATTCTTCCAGTTCTCCAGCTTGCTCAACAATCCACTTCTTGTATTTTGAAACATCCCCTTCAGAAAAAGTAATCAAATTGGTAAAAAATTTTTTTTTTGCATGGATCAAGTAGGGTGGCACAGATGTACGTTTTGGGCAAGATCATGTCATTTTTTGCAGCTTTGCATTACAAGCAAAGTGAAGGGTTAATCTCTCAACTAAGGCATTTGCTCCTGGGTTTTCATTCACCACTCCGAATGCGACCATTTAGACACTTTCTTTAGCTGCTCCTGTAGCAGATGCAACAACAGAACAGCATGGTACATTGTGCTGTCCTTCTTACTAACCTCCTGCGTGAAAACCTCAAAAGGGAGCAGGATCTGTGTCAGGCATTTGAATAGGCCCCATTCATCCACATCCATGGTCATAGCTTTCCCAATTGTATCCCCCCTTAGAATGACATAGGCATTGATCTGTCTGTGCTGCTCAAACAGACATTGCAACATATAATAGGTTAAGTTTCAACGTGTTGGCATCTTGTGTATCAATGCTTTAACTGGTACTATGTTACCACGCTGAATAATCCACAACTGCTTCTGGACTTTTAAAGAATGGCTGAAATGAGTGCAGATTTGTCCGCAGGTGGCCAGTATGTTGCTGACCATGTCTTCGTTTTTGCAAAAGTATTGCACAACCAGGTTGATGCATTCCACCAAACACAGGATCCTGAAATAGTCACCATCATGTCTGTGGCAACAAATCAAATTCAGAGACCTGTGGGGTGCAACCTTTTAGACAGCGTATTATTAAATGCCCCAAGATGTTTGTAGATTTATCCATGGCATACATGGAAACTCTGTCATGCCACTGAAGGCTCTTTAAAAGTTGTTCAGGGGCAAGACCCGTGAATAGCTTTTGCTTTACTACCACAAAAGAGGTCCAGTGTGCAGCGATGCACATGTAATCAGTAGCCTGACAGCTGGTCTACATGTCTGTCATCAGTTGGATAGTGTGGACAACACTTTGCTGCAAAGCTTGTCCAACCAATTGCAGTACATCGTGATGCAGCGCTGGAACAGCAACTCTGGCAAAATAGGTACAACTTGGAACCTTCCATTTTGGGCCGATGGCTGCCACAAACTAAGAATCCCACACCTTCCACAAAAGGAAAAGGGAGGAGGACTAGTGCTACCATTTTTGCCAGATTCTTATTGTACAAACATGCCATTGGGGGTTACGGCGATAGGGCCCCACCTGCCCAAACATGCCCGTAATTGTAGCCTCGATTTTCTTTTTTTGTGGGACCACTGACGAAGGTGACTTTTGAGATGTAGGCGGAGGTGGACTTAGGGCTTCATTACAAGTTTGGCAGTCTCAGGACTGCCATCTTGGCAGTGGCAATCGCACCGCCAACAGGCTGGCAGAGAAGAGCACCAAATTATGACAATGGCAGTATTCAGGACATAATACAGCTAGAGCACTGCAGGCACCTCCACTGTGGTCTGGCTGCCACAGATGATGGTAGCCACCTGCAGGACGGCAGAGACCATGTTTCCGCTGGACAGATTACAAGGTTGCACACTGCCAAGGTTTCCACATCAGTTGCACCACCACGGAAACCCAGATAGAGATGAACTACATAAAATGGGACACTCATCTTCAGGAAGCCATACTCATCTGAAACTGCCATGGAACCAGAACGATACATCATCCCGCTGCTCCTACTCACCCAGACACTCCAGAATCAATGTCAAAGACAACGACAGCAGCCGTGAGTACACACACTAACCTGTCAATGTTGTATATTGCCAAAGTTCGCACGCTCATACAACATACCATTGAGAACCGGAGCTGAGGGTGAAACACACATGTAACCTGACACTGACATGCACTCACAGATAGCCACATACACATCCGCACATACACAGTACACACACTATGGCAATCACACACACGTCAAAAACACACACCAACTCCCAGAAACACAGGACTGGCCCAGTCACACACAATAACACACAACACATCATAAGAACACCACAACCACCAGCAATGCATTGGCAAGCACTGAAAATAGACACTACCCAGTAACAAATCACACACAGAACACAATGTACCAGCAACAGGGAGTGAACACACACAATCACACAACCATACAACACAGTAATCGACATACACAGCAAACACGCAGCACATTGTAGCTGACATACCATGCACCAAACACACACAAATACATTGTCAAAGCACACAAAGCCAAACAACACTGCAACAAACACATGTCAACACAAACACCACTCAATACCATGACAACAACATGTCCCTAACATACGCATACTCCTCACAGAACACACACCCATCACTGGGGGACAAAAGCTCTGTACACATCCTCACTTGCTGCCCAGAAAAAACAGGTAGCACAAGCACCACGTACAAATACAAATATTCACTCACAAACTATGTCAGTCATAAATAAATATGCCCTAAAAAAAGAAGTGCAGGACAAGTATGTAACGTTGAAACCAACAACTGGCTGGTCCAAAGATGTATTAAAAATCAGAAATATGATTGAAATGTCCAGGCCATAGGCCAATACACTGGGAACATGTGCAATATGCACACAATGCACATCTGTATGCCCCGAACTTAACTCCTGACTGCCATATAACCTCCATAGATAAGAGCTTCAAGGGGGCAGGCAGGCACCTCAGAGATTATCAGGGGGTTGAGGGGGGTTTGGGCCTAGGCTCTGGAGAAGGACCCTAGGAAATGTACTTGACAGGGGGGATTTGTGTCCAGGCTTAAGGGAGGGATGGGTTCTCTTGGAAGGGGTAGACTTCTTGCCTGGAAGAGGGGCATGGGCACCTACAGGGGGGGTAGGGGAGGCTTTGGACATGGAAGGGATGGGCCTGGGGAGAGAAACAGAGCATTTAGGGTTTCACGAGGAAGAGGACAAGGGGAAAGGTCAAAACATGAAAGGAACACTTTTTTTAGACACATGGGGACGGTCATCAGAAGGGGATTTGGGTGTGGAGGGTGAAGGAGTGGTTGTCTGACATGGATTTGTGGGTGTTGTGGGTGTGTGTTTGTGGGTGGTATGCTTGTGGGTGGTGGGTGTCTGTTGGGTGGGTGAGTGAGTATATGTCTGATGGTCCACTATGGTGCTGACTGTGGGTAGGATAGGTATAGTGGCTGGATCTGTGAATGTTGTTTTGGTGTCTGCAGGTGTGTCAGGTATAGTGTCAGTGATGCTAGTGATGGTGGGGGTGCTAGGGTAGGTTGTGACTATTACTTTGTCTGCATCTGTATGTTGCATGTGTGCATACCGGTGGTGTGTCTTATGGTGCCTATGCTTGTCTGAGCTATCCTTGGATGTTGAGATGGATACATGCCTGTCTGCTGTGTGCTTTGGCTGGGTCAGGGAAGGAGGGTTTGGGTTTGGGAACAGGAAGGTCGAGGAGGGAAGGTAGACAATGGGTGACTGTCTGCCATTAGTGTGGAAGCCAGAGCCTGAAAGGATCCCTGTAGGTCAGCCAGTGCACCATGAATGCTCTCCAGGAACACATTACTTTGTTGGACTTGAGTTGCCAATCCCTGGATGGCATTCACAATTGTCGACTGACTCACAGAGATCGACCTCCTGAGGTCAATAGCCTCCTCACTGAGGGCAGTATGTCTGACAGGGGCAGAGGCAGAGGTTCCCGCAGCAAAGGAGACTCCCACCCTCATGGGTGAGCGGGCATGGCCAACTGGGTGGGGAGCTACAGGGAGGGCGGTGGCAATAAGGGGTTTGACAGGCTTAGATGGTGCTGGGGTGGTCACAGATGGGTCCGCTACCAACAGGGAGTGTCCTCTAGAGGAGGATTCCAAAGATGATGAACTGTATCCTATCTACCCCATTGCACTCCCCTCGCCCTCCTGGCCACTGGGTCCCAGTTTCGTTGGTATCATGACTTCAGTACACGTGGCTGTGCCCCATCTCCTTCGCCTGATGATGCTGAAAAACAGAAAAACAGGTAGGGTCATCACATTCTTTACATACACATACATTACACCATACACAAGAGAAACATCACATCTATGTGTAGAACACCCCCAGGTAGGAACCATTTTGAGCAACATCATGTCACAGCAACATACTTTCCACAACCCATTATGACAACAACGTCACACACAATATAAACCAACTATCTGACCACTACATCACCATCCTATCTCTACAGCTATAACATAAACGATACCTGCACAAGATGATTTGTCAACATAAAAAGTGTGTCCCTATACAGAGCATCACTGTGAAAAAACAGTCCATCAATGGGAATTAGTGTTGACTTTCATATCACATTCATACATACTCCAAATTTACACTTGCTCAGTCCGTTACCAGATGTCATGTCCTATTAAAGTTACCTCAGCATATTCCAATTACAGCACAATCATATTTATAATATTTATAACTTGTAACTGTGTCAATAACATTCACAAAGGCAGAAACCACAGATGTACCTACTCCATTTGGCATATCCAATGTTGGAGTATAATGGAATAAATCAATTTCAACAACACATGTATCAATAGTGTATTTACAAAGATTAATACATACTTTGTGGCCCTACTCCTCTTATTCATTCTCACATAGGAAACAAAGTCCTGTACAGCAATAGGGGTCTACTCAGCACACAGGATTTACCCACCAACAACCCCAAGGACCATACCAACACCTTTAATACAATGGAAAACTGTCCTTTGCCTGAAGGCAACATACAATTCTACTAATCCTGGTGATTATTAACCTCAAATAAACAATATAAAAATGCCAATATCACTATCAGCACTCATACATGAGTAACCTTACATATTTTGAGTAAAGTTACACTGATATAAACAACTTCTAAAGTGACCATGATTGAGACATACACTTAGAGTCCAGCAAATTGACTGATAACAAATACCATTCCACCAACATGTAAATGTCAACTACAAAACCAGCAAACAATGAAGTCAGTGTACATTGAGCTTAGCCATACTAACATCCTTCTAAACAGATTCAGAAGAGCTGAAGTAATTATGCCAAACTTGGATCACAAAGCTTGAAAATGGCGGGATTTACCAATGTACACATGATGTTGGCAAAAAACAGTATATATTGTACCATATAGGAGATGTCCTGCTCTAAGTAGCATATCCACAATACATTGGCAAACGGAATAGCAGGCGAGCCACTTACCTTCACAATACCACATACATGGGACAAATAGTCTGAATTCACATTTCAATGATATGTCTTACACTAGAAATGTAGACATACCATCATGCTTTTTATAAAGCAGGATGTCCACACTGATTATACATCACATTTTGCAATGTACAGTCCACACTTAACAATGGGGATACCTCCATACACCTCTGAGTAATTGTAGTAAGTAAGCCATGTGAATTTTCAGATTGAGATCACATCCTCACATGAACTTTACATTGAGTTCACAACTCATGAATAATTGGCTTGTTTCTTACTTGTCAGACCCTATGTTGAACATAGAGCTAGATCCAGTGGAATAGGAATGGACCGAGACCAAAAACCTGGACAATGTACCAACAGGATATCTGGAGTATGGATCAGTAGGTGTGAAGGATGACCCACCAGGTTACACATAAAGCAGTATAGTGGTACACATATGGCACAGTCACATATGCATCACCACATGCTTCAATACAATATGGTTAACATTGGTGAGTTTTATGTCCCTATACACAATAGAATCTCCACACCTATATATCAATGTCATAACCTGCACACCTAGGTGCACCTAGGGGACCCTTTGCCTTTTCACTTATTACATTGTCACGGCTTAACAACTTAAACACTATACACTGAACTGGCAGAGGAATATACATGTGTGTAGTCAGTGTTGCCCAACCAGAGCAGTGAGCCAAATGCCCAAACCGCACCTCTTCCTTGTCCCAAAGGTTACATTATTTCGTGCTCCTAGACCAGGCACACGCTTCTCCCAGAGTGGCACCAATAATGGTCTAAAATTTGTGAATTGCAATTGGAGGGGCACCGACAACTCATCAGGGCCTTTGTTTAAGAGTTTGGAAAGGAAGCAGTGCTGCAAAGTGGCTTATTGTGGCTGTTATTTGATTCGAACTGGAATCAATATACTTTGACTGAAGGAATAATACAAGGGAATATATGCGGTTAAGAACTTGCAGGCGTTGTAATGAGAAACTTCAATCTTCTGCACAGACAAAAATAGTGATGCCCTGAGGAAGTTCACCGATGGTGAACGAAATACGTTGGCTGTTGTTTGTTACATTGAAGAGAATTAAAGATCCCATTGGAGCACACATTTGGGTCATTACTTCCTTTATGAATTTTGTCGGTGCCCCTCCAATTGCAATTCACATCTGTGTAGTCAATACTTACCCCTTGTGGCTGCTGTGCTGCCCTCAAATGCCCATTAAACTCAGGGTAGGCCACCACCAAAATGCAGGCCATTTGGGGGGTCTGTGTCTAACGGGCACCCCTCCCTCTTTGGAAGGATATCCTCACCTGGGCCTCTGCGGTCATCTGGGCCCAGCATCTTAGGTCCTCCCACAGCTTCATACAGTGGGTGCTCCACCAGCTGTGGACCACCAGGATCCACACTAGCTTGGTGATGGCACACCAGATTCCATTCTTTTGATGGCCGTTGATGTGCATGGACGACACAGACAAATGTAAAAGTTATGTTCACATGAACCATCCCAACACAAATGGTCAGAACACTTCAGTCACAGCAAGTTCACAAACATTCTCTTCCTCTCAGTCCAAACTCATTCACAATTTGCCATCTGAAGCCAGCCCATGTGTGAAGAGGAGCCTTCCACAATACATGCGTGATCAGTACCTGGTATTGATGATTATCCACAACATTGTATGTCTCTATAAACATTTCTCACAACATTTTTGCTGGACATGTTTCAATCTATGTTGAGTATAAAGGAAGGTAGATTACACACTATCTATCATGTATCTCTAATGTATGTCTGCCTATGCACATGTACACTTTTCCATACACCCAGACATGATTATCCAATCCCTCACTACCTCACATTTCATGTACACCATCATACACTCTACCTTTCACACATTGGTATACCATTGGACTCACCTGCTCCTCTGGTGCACCATAGAGCTGTTCATACAGGGGTAGGACCTCATCCACAAGCTTGTCCAGCTCTTCTGGAGTGAAGGCTGTGGCCCCATCACCTGCAGAACATGGCGGGATGGCTTCCAGATCAGTCCACAGCAGCTCAGGTGGTGGAGGTTTTGATGGCAGCAGTGTCGGGAGTCAAGTGAGCAATACTGCGGAAGATGGCGGTCACATCCGCCACATAGATAACCGGCACCACCAGCAGACATCGCCATTTGCCCAGATCCTCCAAAGGCAACAATGTGTTTCAATGGCAACGTGCACTGCAGTTATGACTGTCTACCACCATGATGACATCCACCTGTGGAGTAAGGTCACTTCCACATGTTCAGCACAGTAGGTCAGGCAGCTGCCATTTTAAGGCAATTATATGTGTAGGACAGTAATGGAAGGTGCATCATTTAGGATTACATATAGTGCGAAAAATATTTTAAGTGCTGCCTTCATGTTTAGTAGTCTCATTGTGCATGTGAGTAGTAAAACCTGTGTAACAGAGGTACAGCTAATAATGAAAATGATAACCTATTCTCAACATCCTATGTGTGACTTCAATGTAGTATAGGTGCAACAAATAAGCTTCTCAGGTAAATCAGGTAGGGCTGTCAAACACTGGCAGTCACAGCTATATATTTGCATGTTAAGTACATATGAGGGTTTAGGGAATCTGAATCAAAGGGACTGTCACAGGATGCATAGCAATATTCTGCACATCAAATGTCATATGTTGCATATGACATTATATGGAGATATTTGCGACTTGTACATGAACAGATTCATTATGTGCACATTGTACATTCAACTATATTCTATTTTGGTCACACATAGTTACCTTGACATTAGGAGAGGAGGACAACCTCCAGTGTATCGCCCACTGGTAGACCTGCACACCATGGAATAGAGACACATTATACAGACATATCGCCTGAATAAGCAGACTATCATGGATCTCTGTGATCAGATGGAGCCAGATCTGATGCCTGCCCTTCGCAATCCCAAAAGCATACCTTCCATCGTTCAAGTCATATCAGTGCTACACTTCCTAGCCACTGGGTCTTTTCAGACTTCAGGGATGTCTCAGCCTCAGTCTGGTTTTGAAGGCTGTACTGTCTGCATTGTTGAAACAACTGGACAGCTGCATCAGGTTTCCCCAATGTGTGGAACTGGTTTATGTGAAGGCAGAGTATTATGCTTTGGGACACATTCCACGTGTGATTGGAGCCATAGAAGGCCCCCATGTAGCCTTATTTACCCCCAGTGCCAATACACAGGTACATAGGAAGAGGAACAATTACCACTCTATCAATGTCCAACTGGTGTTTGGCAGACCAGTACATTTCACAAGTTTGTACCAAGTATCCTGGATCAGTCCATTATTCCTTCATCATTCGGAATAGCAATATCCCACTGCTGATGACACAACTCTACACAGTCCCATATGACAGGTGTGACTGCAAAGTTTTTCTCCTGCTATGACAAATGTGCATGTCTAAGATATATGTTTGTGTTGTTCTACCTATTCCTTACAGGTAACTCTGGCTATCCAAACTGTCTTTGGGTATTGACACCAGTGAGGTACTCAACCACGCCGGGGAAGTCTGCTTTAATGAGGCCCATGGAAGGACAAGGCATGTTGTAGAGTGGACTTTTCGGCTCCTGGAGGCAAGATTTCACAGTCTGGACATATATGGAGGAGCCCTTCTCTACTCACCTGACAAGTGATGTCAAATTATTGTAACCTGCTGCATGCTCCGCAACCTTGCCCTGAAATGTCAAATACCATTCATGCCAGATGAGGGGGACCAAGCAGTACCTATGGGTGGAAATGTAGATTTGTGAAGTGAGGATGAGCCAGATGAAGATGAAGCTGGAGACATCAGGGCAGATCTCATCAATCAGTACTTCAACTGACTAAAGGTATGTGGTGTGTTGTCAATCATGAGATTCCATGTTGTAATCTACAAATGATGGCAGCTCCTTCTTACCATCATCTGTGATGTCAAAGGGAGCTCCAATGAGTCAGATATGCATGCAGATTGTTAATTGGTATTGTGTACTGAACCGTGTGGTATACAGTGTAAGGATTTGTTACTGCACAAGCACAGTCACACTTGTAAAATTTATGATTTTTCAGAAATGATGTATGCTGACAAATATATCCTAACCATTATCTTTGACAATCACAGACTTGATGAGTTTCAGTTTGGCTCTTCCTCATTGGCAAATCACGGACAGTGTCAGAAACAGATGGGGTTTTAAATCAGACACGAGAAGATGGCATGGATGAAACCAGGTAATGAATGGCATGAATATGTGGAGTGTCACTTACAAGGCTAGACAGTTAGGACACTGGGATGGAAGTGTGTTTTCCTGTTTGGTACTAGAGTTCGACATAGGTGAGTGGAAAACCTACAGGTACCTGACCATGGTAACTAAAAGGTTCCAGGATTGGGAAGATCAGCACTGATCTCTGTCTGTATCGTGGGGTATGATTATAAAGTAGCTAATGAATGGGTATGTGATTGGGCTTTACCTGGTGATTGAAAGGACCAATCGGTATGCCTCCTGGCTTGTGGGAAGACCGACATGCCCCTAACTTCAGTATCCTGTGGGTTAGTGTATGAAACTAAGCTAACATTTCGAAGTCATCAGCAGTACTACTCTATCTGTTGATTGAAAATCTTCAAATAAAGGTGTGGAGATGTACAATACAGCTGTTTTGTCGTATGTCTATGTTACAATCCCACTGTAATGGGTCTCCTGGTCATCCTGTACATGAGTGATATCCATAACAAAGGTTGTACAATACAGATTGACATATTGGCACAAGACTTGTCATACATGATAGTTGTACATAGTTGATACGACACTTACCCGTGACCTGTATTTAAATTGTATTTATTGGGGAGGGCAATACAATATTTGTGAATTGAAACATAAATAACAGAATGTAAGCAGTGAATGATTCTGTCATTATGGATGAAATTATCAGGGTAGCTGCCACACCATTTGGGAACACAAGTCCAGTATCGTTGCACAATAGGAACATTGAGTTAGGTTTCAGAACAGTCAAGAGAGTGTAACTGTGGCATACCAGGGGAAACAATCAGGGGAGGTTCACTTCCTGGCAGTGGATATGGTCTTGGCATCTGTTCTTCCTGGATATTTGGGTGGATGTCCACTTTTGCGGTGGGTGGGGAGTTCCTCTGTTACAGAGGGTTGGGTGACTGAGGCATGTCCTTCCCCTGGCAGGGCCTCCATTCTACTAACAGCCACAGATATTGAAGGGCCTGAAGACAGATTACTAGTGGAAGAGGCCTGATGTTTTGTGGCAGACCTACTCAGGGTAGTGTTGATGGCCCTCAGCACCTCAGCACTGGATGCCAGGATGGCATTTTGTGCCTGCCACTGCTGCATGGCTTCCTGGTGATTGTCCCTCTGCAGCTGCTGGATTTCCAACATCGTGGTGAGTATCTGGTCCATCATACCTTGGGACTTTTGGTGGGCTCCCAAGACTTCGGAGATTGTTTCCTGGTCAGTATTGTCCCTTTGAGCCTCCATCATCTGGCTCACACCATACCTCCCACGCATCCTACTCCCACATGCCTGTGCCCCTGGCACAGTGTGCCCACTCCCAGTGGTGGCAGGTCCATCATTGTCAGGGGTATGAAGAGGAGACTCAGGTACTTGTACTGGGAAGCACACAATGGATGAAATAGTCCTTGGGACACAGGGGGGAATAATTGACTGTATTGTAGATGCAAAAGGGCTGGGAGGAGTTAATGTGGGCAGGGTGAGACTGACATTTGTTGACTGACCAGGTGTCCCTGATGGGCCAGCTTTGTCATCAGTGTCCAAACATCCAAGTGTGCTGTCCTCACTGGGGCCTTCATCCTGAGGTTTTGTGGTAGTGTCTGGTATCCTCTCCATGGTGACAAGGCTACCTGTGGGAGAAGTGGAACACACAGTTGCTGTAAGTGATACATCAAGTTATGTTAAAGTTTTACAATTAGTAATGTTGTATGAGATGCACACATTGCCTTACAATGATCCCAAGAAATGACAATGATAATTGAGGTGGGGTAAGGTGGTAAGGGAGCATGCAAGACAATACATTTTGGTGACATGTATGTTGTGGGGACTTACCTGACTCAATCCCACCAAGTGTTCCAGTCAGGACTTCAGGATGCAGTATGTCCAAGACATTCTCCTCCCAAGATGTGAAAGTAGAGGGAGGAGGTGGGGGACCACTGCCAGTTTTGAGTACCGCCAACTGGTGCCTGGATGCCATGGAATGTATCTTCCCCCTGAGGTCGTTCCATCTCTTCCTGATGCCCTCCCTTGGGTGTGGATGGCTGCCTACATAATTCACCCTCTTCACTATCCTTTGTCACAACTCCATTTTCCAGGCTATTGAGGTTTGCTGGACCTATGCTCCTAACAGGTGTGGCTCTACCCTGATAATTTCGTCCACTATGACTCTCCACTCATCATCTGTGAAATGAGGGTGTTTTTGAGGGGATATGCTAGTGGTGGTATAGATGGTGAGGTAGTGTTAAAATAAAAGGTTGAAACAAACGTTAGTGATGAGGTGCAGGTGCTGTGATATGAGTGGGTAATAGTTGTTGTGTATTGTGTGTGATTGTAAATTATGTGTTGCGTACGTTGTGCAGGTGTGGGATGTATGGTGGTGAAATGTGTATGGGTGGCAAAAGTATATACTGATGAATCTATAATAGTTATTCCTCCTTTGTGGCTGTGAGTGGTGTTCTGTTTGAAAGGATTGTGGGTTGTATAGGGGTGTGTTATATACTGGAGTGTGTGGGTGTGTTGTGTGTATATGTGTGTCAGGTGAGGGATATTCAAACAATCCAATGTGATGAGGTGTTCAGTGTGATGTGAGTTCAGACCACCACGGTTCGCATCCCCAATGGTTTTTCGCCATGGAAGAACCACTGTTGTGATTTGTGGATCATAATCTAATCGGAGGATTTTTGTCAGGCTGATGGTGCTGGTGGTCGAACCACCTTTTTTCTGTCCGCCAGTGTCATGGTGGTTTCAGATTTTGGCTGTTTTTGGCAGTCTGAGCTATGTACCTCTTAATACGGCGGTCAGATGAACGCCAACATGGTGGTCTTTTGGTGGCTGCCACTGCAGTGGTATTACCGTCAGACTGCCAAACTCCTAATGAGGCCCTTAGTGTGCATTGTGGTGCTGTAACCGTATGCCGTGGTGTCTCCATCTGACTCTGAGGCCCAGATTTAAAATGCATGCATTGCACTACCCTGTAACCCCTTGCTGCGCCAGGCATAATGTATGCAACAGGGCCGTTCCCCTGTTAGGGGTGCCTCAAAAATGCCACGGTTGAATCTAAGAGATTCCACTGCGTCATTCTTTGTGACTACTTTATACAGCTGCACAGAGCAAGAGGAACTCCATTGCCTTCACTGGCCCCCTATGTACTGTACAGGATTAGCACCAACATTTTGGCACTAACCCTACACAAAATTTGTGACTATATTGCCCCAGTCCAGTGCTATGGTGCACATTTTATTAAATATGATGCTATGGGGTGCAAGAAAAGTGGTGCTACATTGATTGTAGCACCACTTTTCTTAAATCAGGCCCTGAATCTTTCTGTGCCATTGTGAGGTCGCTGAGGTGGGTGATTATGGAGCACTTCTGGGGACAAGGCAGCTTTGTTTGAGGCTGTCACCCTCTTCTTCCTCACCTTCCACTGTGATTTGACCAGTTGTAGCTGATGTTCCCTGACCCTCCTCACCTTCATCACTGTAACCACATTCAGCCATTTTTTTAATGTTCACCCCAACCAGATTGTGTGATGTTTTCCATATGAGTCACCTGGCCTCCACTAACATAATGTGAACCAGTCTTACCTCGACAAACACTCATTTGGCAAATGGAGCATATTGCAATGTTGTCCTCCTGTTAGCTAATCATAAAAAAGTCCCAAACTGGGAAGGAGTACTTTCTTATTGGGCCACTGCCACTGCCTGAAGGAGAACTGGAAGAAGGTGGGTATGCTGTTGATTGCCTCTCTGCAGTACATACTTCTACTGAGGTACCGGTTTGGTGCAGGTCTCTGCTGGAGGTCTTACAAATATGGAAGCTGGTGGTGTTTCCTGTGCCATATGCCTCAGAGCAGGTTGGATAGTAACATCAGACTCCGCTGTGCTAGCTTCCACAATTACTGGTTCATCGTCATCATCCTCCTCATCATCATCCCCTTCCATGATTCTATGGTTTGGTGGAACTTTTCTTCTACCTTACCTTTGCTGGCATCTCCCAGACTCTGCCAGGGTCCACTCCATGTCCCCATCATGGTCCTCAGGAGAGGTGCTTGGAGAAGAAGGTGGATTAGTACACTTCCTTTTTCTTTCTGGAGATGTGGGAACCAGTGATTCTAAAAGAGGAGGTTCTTTCTGAGCAGGAAGCTCGACCTCCTGTTCAGCTCCAACTTCAGGAAGATCTTCTATTGCTGGCTGCAACTGCTGTCCACTATGTTCTGTTTCCTGAAATGATTTGGTACTACTCTGCTCTTTAGTGGCTCCCTCTTTCACCGACAAGGTTTTGGGCTTAGGTTGTGGTTGTACTGTTGATGCGAGAGTGCTGTGCCAAGGTTCCTCCTCGGAGGCCGGTGTGGCAGGCACACATATCCCAAACAAGGTTGCGATTGGTATGCCACTGGTGGAAATCTGCTTCTTTTCGGTGACCAGTTTCTACAGAGCAACTTTCTTTGGGGCCATCTTAAGCTCTAAGTCAGCAGTGGCACTAAGATTCACAAGCAGAAGAGTTTGGAGGACCAAAGTAACTTCAGGCCTTCTCTTTGGCAGTGCTGTGGGTGATGTGATGTCTCTTCTCCTGTGCACCTCAAAGCAACCAAGTAAAAAAACATATAGTTAGTGAAACATGGTATTGTTGTAGGTTAAAATAATACAGACAAATGCAATCTTGGTGCAGTTATGTTACTTATGTAATAAATACCTATTTAATCAAACATTGCAAGGTCAAACCACACCACCATACCATAAAATTTAATTCAAATCAGGCAGCACAACATGCAGACATAGGTCTTTGCTTTATCTCCATCTGTTTTAACCCCTTCGCTGCAACGCCTTTTCCCCCTCAGGTGCCAGACCTTTTTTTGGATATTTGGGGAAGTTTGCGCTTAGGCCCTCATAACTTTTTTGTCCACATAAGCCACGCATGTCAAATTTGGGTCTTTTTTCCAACATCCTAGGGATTCTAGAGGTACCCAGAGTTTGTGGGTTACCCTGGAGGAGACCAAGGAATTAGCCAAAATAAAGCAAACATTTTGTTATTTTTAAAAATAAATAGGAAAAAAGGGCTGCAGAAGATAGCTTGTGATGTTTTCCCTGAAAATGTGTGGTGCTAAAATCACCATCTTCTCAGCTTTCAGGAAGAGGCAGACTTGAATCAGAAAACCACCTTTTTCAACACAAATGTGGCATTTTACTGGGACATACCACATTTTTACAACTTTTTTGTGATTTCAGCTTCCTTCAGTTAGTGCCAGAAATGGGTGTAAAACCAATGCTGGATCCTGGAAAGATAAACATTTCTGAAAAATAGACACATTTCTAAATTCAGCAAGGGGTCATTTGTGTAGGTCCTTCAAGGTTTACCTACAGAAAGTAACAGCTAAAATAAAAAAATATTGAAATTGAGGTGAAAAAAAGCCATTTCTGTCCACGTTTTCTACTATAAATTGTTTCATCTATAGCAGATTTTGAAAAGCAATATACCGTTATGTCTGCTGGACTCTTCTGGTTGCAGGGCTATATAGGGCTTATAGGTTCGTCAAGAACCCTAGGTACCCAGAGGCAATAAAGGAGCTGCACCTTCCAATGGGTTTTAATTGTATAAAGGGTATTCAGCAATTCCTTTGGTGAAATATAAAGAGTGAAGAACAGGTATCAAGGATCGACAAAAGGATCATCTTCAAAGTCCTCATCCACGCACACAAATCCCTCCACAACACTGGGCCAACCTACCTCAACTAAAGAATGAACTTCCACACTCCCACTCACCACCTCTGCTCAGCCGACCTCACACTCGCCACAGTCCCCCTCATCCAACGCGCCACCACTGCCAGATTCTTCTCCTACCTTGCCCCCAAAACCTGGAATTCCCTCCCCTCCGCAAGACTTAGGACCTCCTGCCTTTTCATAAAACACCTCAAGACATGGCTTTTCGAGTAGGAATAGGCATCCCCACCCCCCTGCTCCTTCCTCCCCCCCAGGGCCTTGAGACCCTTACAGGTGAGTAGCGCGCTCTATAAATTTTTTGATTGATTGATTGATTGAAGGAAACCTTTGTATTTCCAAAATCGGCACAAGATAAGGTGTTGAGAAGCAGTGGTTATTTGCACATCTCTGAATTCCCGGGTCCCCATTTTAGCATGGAAATTACAGGGCATTTCTTTTAACACACTGTCTTACATTTGCAAGTAAAAAATCTAGAGAAAGACAAGGAGCAATAACACTTGTTCTTCTATTCTTTGTTCCCCTAAGTCTCTGGATAAAAATGGTACCTCACTTGTGTCTGTAGGCCTAGTGCCAGTGACAGGAAACGCAACATGGACACATCACATTTTTACATTAAAATCTGACTTGATTTTTGCAAAGTGCCTGGCTGTAGATGTTGCCCTCTAGCTCAGCCGGCACCTAGGGAAACCTACCAAACCTGTGGATTTCTTAAAACTAGACAACTAGGGGAATCCATAATGGGGGGAATTGTGGGGATCTCACCAGGTTATGTTACCCAGAATCCTTTCCAAACCTCAAAATCTGGCAAAACAAAATGTTTTCCTCACATTTCGGTGATAAGAGGTTCTGGAATCTGAGAGGAGTCACAAATTTCCTTCCACACAGCATCCCCCCAAGTCTCCCGATAAAAATGGTTCCTCCCTTATGTGGGGAGGCCTAGAGCCCACGACAGGAAATGCCCAAAATAGTATGTGGACACATCAAAATGATCAAATACAAAATTACATGTTTTTGTGTGGGGGGGTCACTTGCGTTTTTGGTCCTGGACTCAGCAGCCATCTAGGGAAACCTACCAAATCCAGTAATTTCTGAAAAAATGACACCTGAGGGAATCCAGGGAGGTGTGGATCCCCCCAGTGCTTTCTTACCCAGAATCCTCAGCAAACCTCAAATTTAGCTAAAACAAAAATCACATTTTCCCACATTTCTGTGTGGGATCACTGCACCGGCACACATTTCCTACCACCCAACGTTCCCCTCAGTCTCCTGCTAAAAATGATACCTCACTTGTGTAGGTTGGCCAAGTGCCTGTGACAGGGAAGAGCCAAAAACATTTAGAAATTGAGGGGGAATCAAAGCAGGCCAAAAAGGGCAGTTTGAAAAAAAAATGTTTTTAGGCTGACAAGTGGGGTAAATTTTTATCGATATAGATGCAACAATGCTGGGTGTTAGGAATTTTGTGAATTCCTGCATATTCCGGAAGGTTCCATCACAAAAATTTAGGAAAATATGTGATTTCAAGCAAAGTTGGGGGTTTGCAGGGCAGGTAGGGTAAGAAAATGGTGCGGGGTGCATATGAATCACACCACCCTGGACTCACCCAGATGTTACTTTTCAGGTACATCTAGGTCTTGTAGATTGTTCTACATGGCAGTGTCCCAAAGTCCAAAAAGTGCAGCCCTTACCATTCCAAGTGGGATGATTTTGAGAGTCAGACAAGCTCTCATGGCCCAAATGTAAAACCAA
The DNA here is from genome assembly GCF_031143425.1 of Pleurodeles waltl. NCBI lineage: Eukaryota > Metazoa > Chordata > Amphibia > Caudata > Salamandridae > Pleurodeles > Pleurodeles waltl. The sequence goes on along the minus strand of NC_090439.1, from coordinate 761,791,403 downwards.
AACCCAAAATAGTCAAATGTCCTCTTGCTTGCTCTTGGGATAAGATCTTTTAGTGTGCAGGTGGAGAGCTGAAAGACTGTTACCCCCTTCAGTTGGGGTGGGGGGGGGGCATAACCATGCCCATAACCATGCCCATACTGGTTGGTAGCCACCAACCCACTATTTTTTTTTTAATTCCCTGGCATCTAGTAGGCTTTCTGCAGGGAGTAGATTGAGGGTAATTGCCCCATCTGCCCAATGGTGGGCAGAACAACTTTGCCCCATTTATTTGGCCATACCCCCACCCTCTTTTTTTAAAGAAAATTCTTCCCTATTGTCTGGTGGGCCTTACAAAAATAGGTCAATCTACCCCCAAGGGGGCAGAAATGCCCAACAGTAATGTGCCACAATGGGGAGCGACTCTTGCATAAGCAGCTACCCTCCCACACAAAACACACTCACCTATAGCTGGTGCCTAAGTGGTTTCTGCCTGCCCTAGGGGCAAAAATAGCCTAATAAAAATTTCCCCCCCCCAGGGGAGCCACCCTTGATTAAGTGGTTGTTCCCCATCTGTAAAAAAAATGTAAAAAAATCCCTGGAGCCTAGTGGTTTCTGTCCCCCCCCCCCTCTTGGGGGCAGACTTGCCTAATTAAAATAGGCCGCTCTGCCCCCAAGGTGGGTAGAAATGCCCTAAATTAAATTTGCCACCCTGGTGGAGTGACCCCTTGGTCAAGGGTTGCTGCCCTTGGGTGGCAAATGTATTTTGTGTGAAATAGTCACAAAAAAATCCCTGGTGTCTAGTGGCTTCTGCCCCCTCTAGGGGCAGACTGACCTAAGAAAAAGAGTCCGATCTGCCCCCACCATGGGCAGAAATGGCCTAAAATAAAATTGCCTCCCAGGGGAGCGACCCTTGCCTAAAGGGTCACTCCCCATCTGTAAAAATATATTTTTTAAAACAAATCCCTGGTGCCTAGTGGTTGCTGCCCGCAAGGGGAGCAGAAATGGCCTAAAATAAATTCCCCCCTGAGGGGAGCGCAAGGGGTCACTTCCCTTTTGTGAAATTGATCTGGAAAAAAAATCTCTGGTGTATACTGTTTTAGGCAGATTTGCCCCCAAGGAGGGAGAAAATGGCCTAAAAACAATTTGCAACCCAAGGGGTCACTCCCCACATGTAAAAAAAAAAAAGAAAACCTGGTGTCTAGCAGGCCCCCCCCCCTCCAAGGGCCTAATTAAAATAGGCCTATCTGTCTCCGGGGGTACACAAAAGGCCTTATAAAAAATGCCCGGCCCGGGGAGTGACCCTTACTGAAGGATTCGCTCCCCTTAAAAATGTAAACACAAACACACAAATCCCTGGTGTCTACTGGGCATTTCTGCAGCCTGATTGCTTTGGGATCAGGCTGCATAAATGTTCAAAGAGACGTTAAAAAGGAAAGGCCTTTCCTTTCGTTTCATGCCTCTGCCTGCCCCCACCACCCTGTTCTGAAGAGAAATGCTTTGCATTTCTCTTCCAATCTGCGCTGAAAGCTGCGCTTCCAGAGCAATGGGGGCAGCCTCTGATTAAGTCAGTGCACGATCGCATGCTGACACCATCAGATATCACAGGGGCGATGGTGGAAGGGGGAAGTGATTCCCCTTCCATCCCTGGCCATGGCAGGGGGGTGGGAGGCTATGCCCCATGATCCAGTCCCTGGACGTAACGGTTATGTCTTTGGTGCCTCAGCACCGTTACGTCCATGGCGGGGAAGGGGTTAAAGGAGACACCTGTGGTAGTCAGAGAGAGTTGTATGGGTAAATGGAATTAATCCTTAAAAAGCATATGGCAGCAAGGTGGCCCAGGGGACAATGAATAATCATTAAAAAATGAATTATTCTGCTGATTTGTCTGCAGCCAGGGTGCCCAGGAGGAAATGGAATTATTATATACCTAAAGAAATTGAATGCTGTAGTGCGGCTGTGTGCTTCTGGTAGATAGATGGATGGATTGATGGATGGATAGATGGATGGATGAATGGAGGAATGCATGTGGATCGATGGATGGATTAAGGTAAAATGCTAAATAAATAAATTAAAAACAAAAAATCTAAAAAAAAAAAATGAAATACAATTTGAAATAAAAAACAAGAAGTTAAAAAAAATTAAGATTACAAATAAAAATAAAAATTATAGAAAACTAAAATAAAAATAATAAAATTAAAAATAAAAATAAAACATGAAATAAAAAGTGAAAATAAAAAATAATAGCATAAAAATAAAATGAAAATTGAAAATAGGAAATAAGAATTAAAAAATAAAATATAAACTCAAAATAAAAAATTTATCAATAATTAACGATGTTTGGGTGTAAGCTTATGGCAATTTGCAACAACACACTGGCTGGATGCACAAGATGGCTGTGAGCCACATGGTCAAACAACAAGTATCAAGGAGGCATGAGGACCAAAGAAATAACACATGCAAGGCTATGGCAAAGAAACTCTGGCTGCATGCACAAAATGGCCACCAACCACATGGCCAAACACCAACAACAAAGAGCAGCAAGGCATAGGAAACAAAGAAAGAACACATGCACGCCTATGGCAAAGGAACACTGGCTGCATGCACAAAATGGATGTCAGCCACTTGATCAAAGAACAACAACAAGGAGCAAGTAGAACAAAGAAGGGCACAAGCAAGACTATGGTAAAGACACACTGGCTGGATGCAGGAAAGGACCGCCAGCCACATGGTCAAACAACAACTGTGTACAAGGAGGCAGGGAGAACAAAGTGCACATGCAAGCCTGGCCACATGACATGGAAAGCAAAGACACATGATGGACAATGACAATCACACACACACACACCCACACACACACACACACACACACACACTGGCCATAAGGAGGCATGGTGGTAAAAGGGGAGAAACACTAACATTAATTCAGCAATGTAAAACACAAAACTTAACTGATCTATACAAATTTCACAACAACAGTACACACATTCTCCTAAGCCATCAAATATTACCATCACAGCATATGCACTTTTGCATAAAAAAATGCCAAATTAAATGCAAACAGTAGCCAGCATTTTTAATGTAATCCAATGCTATACCTGCCCTAAATGAAGTTTTGAAAACGTGTACCACTGAAATATTTATTTCATGTACTGATGACCACTAGTACTGTACTTATTAGCTACCTGAAAATCCAAGTGAAAAGTGACTAGGAGATGGACAAAGCAGTGGGAGAAGCCAGCTGGACAGGAATCAGAAGTTGGAGTCCTGGGGCATTTCCTTCCTGTTTGAAAAAAGATGCTTCTCACATTCAAAAACAACAGGTGAGCGTAAAGTGTTGTGCTCGCTCACTAGCGGCCCAGGAGTATCATAGCATTTGCAAGAGAGCGCCTAAACCCAATCTCACATGCATGAACAAACTCCACAACGGATTGCAGAATTTGGCAACTCCACACTACTCCAAGTAGCAGGAAGTGTCAGAATTCTGCAAACTTCACCAGCGGAGCAGAGTTCTACCCCACATCCGGGCCTATCTAAACTCTAAACGCTGATGTTCCTAAAGTAGAAGTACACCACAGGGGTATTTCACAAAGGCACTTACAAGTATGCATAGAGATACTCTGTAGTTCTACTTCTCATATTCATGAATTAATTTTTGTGTACCTATGAACATAGATATATGCTCATTCCTGCCCTTTCTCTCATGTGCAGAGTTCTCAACCAAAATTGCACAGAACTATGCACATGTTGGTCCACATTTTTTGGAGTACATTTAGCAGATTGGCACTGCCTTCACAAAGCCCAAAACCTAAAAAGTTAAAACAATTAAAAGAAGATTTATGTCTAAACTTTACTTTTAAAGTTCTAAGTGGAAGCTTTATGGTTGTGTTTTGAGGTGCAGTTAGGTTCCTGGAGTCACCTGACAGACAGTGTGCATTCTGAGGGTGTTGGTCTGCCCCCTCTGTGCTGCGAGATACCACTCCACTACTTTAAGGGAGCTGAGTGCTACCTCTTAGCACTGTTCCTGTCGGTCTGACCGACATGAACGCTCTACTGTACTGTTCCCGCTGGACAGACCAGCAGGAGCATTGTCATAGGGTGGGTAGACACCACCACCATGGCAGTGGTGTCCTCCCCGAGAGCTTGTTGGTGTCGCAGTGGGACCGCCAAACTCACAAGGCTGAAAGTAAAATCTTAACATCAAACCAACTTTATGTCAACTGAACTTTTGCATATTTTTTCATTTAGTTTCTAGGGTTTTTCTAATATAAGTTATGCTTTTTGTTCTATACCTAATTATAACGTCACATTAACATTAGATTTGTTCAGCATTTTTTGTTTTTTTCTGACATACCTAACTATAACTTTACTTTGTGTTTTTGTGAATTTCAATGTTTTTTAAACATAAAGTGAGATCTTATCACCATAGTAACATCACACTTATATTTATTTGTTCCAGGGAAACTTTAGTAGCGGCTCAGTTTAATGCCACAGGATGTTTTTTTTTTTTTTTTTTTTACTCCTATCGATAATGTGGTCATCATGCAGAAGGCTTAGAACCAAAGGAAAAGTCCTGCAGGAATCCCATATGGCATTTACTTCCTATTGTGTCTTTTTGTAAAGTTTCTGTTTTTTTGGGTTTGGCAATAATGTAATATCTGAACATAGTGTGGAGGTTTTTTTAAATGTGCTATTTTGGTTGACAAATTTTTTGTGAGAAGTCATTTTAATGATGCATATGGTCGTAACCAATTAACTAATACTGTTGCACTGGAAATGATTTAATTATCTCATTTAGCATTGTGATTAATAATCTAGTACAAAGAAGCCACATTTTCATGCAAGGAAAAATGTGTTTAAAATGAATGCAGTTTCTGGTGTTCTGCTCATCTTGCTCATTCCCCCTCCCAACCAGCGACCGACCGCGAGTCTTCTCTCCTCACAGTTTCCACAGAATACAGAGTGCTATGATATAAAAGCACTGCAGCATTAGAAAGCAGCCATTGTGAATGAAGCTTTTTATTCTGTACCTGATGCAGCTCGATGCAGGCCTGATGGAAGTCTTTATGCAGGTGTGCAGATAAACTTAATTCTATGAGCTATTGTTTAAGGAATGTTTCATATTGTGCTGTTTATCTATGGAGTGCACTTGCCAAGGAAACAAGCAGAGGATTTCTCTTACTTTATGAAATCGATTAGAGTTAAGAACTTTTATCATTAATTTTGAAGTTGTTTTTGATTGTACAGTGAAAACTTTTTCTGTAATATGCTATTAACAATTCTGTTTAAAACCTTCATAAACTTAGGCGGTCATTATGAACATGGCTGAAGCCACCAGCCGGCATGGCGGGCCGAACCGCCACATAATGAACAGGTTGACGGCCACCAGCCGCAACCGTCACCGACCAGCATGCTCCTGCTGCCAGCCTGTCTGGCGGCGGGATGAAACACCCTCCGCTAGGGTAGCTGCACTACCCTGCGGATAATGTTTCATATGTGGCCTGCCTTTTCCTGGGGGGACATCCCCCCAGGAAAAGGCTGACAGAGGGTGTGCCCTGGGGCACCCCTGGGGGCCCCTGCACTGCCCATGCACTTTGCATTGGCAGTGCAGGGGCCCCCGTGAAGGCCCCCATCATGCATGTCACTGCCCAATATATGGGCAGTGACAAGCAACGGGTGCTGCTGTACCTGCCGCACACCAACATTGGCGGAGGCGGGATTTCCAGGGGGCTGGCGGTCGATGAAAAGACCGCCAGCCTGAACATGGCGGGAAATCCCGTCGTGTTCAAAATGAGGGCCTTAATGTTGATATAGAACTCATTTCTAAAGTGGTGTCAGCTTCTGACATGATTTTACTCTGCTAAAATGTTTGACATTGATGGACAGGGTAGTCTCTTACCTCTAGATCAATGAGAGGATTCACAGGTCTGAACTGCTTAAAGTAAATTTTCAGGTTCATATGCTATTGGGATTCAGGGCATTACTGGGTTTCGACACCCACAATAGTAATGTGGTATCTATGACAGAAAGGAAAGTCATCTGGTTGGTTGAGATCACTGACTTGCTCCTCTCACATGAAATTTCCATCCTTTCAAACTCATTTGGGATTAGTACTTGGGTTATCAACATCTTGTGATGCCCTGGTCTATTTTTCAAGACTTCTCATTTTGGGGAAAATTTCAGCTTTAAAAAAATAGCAACTGGTGATCAGAGACCTGAGGATCTAGAAGAGGAGCATAAATAGAGCTCTACAGAGTTCATCATGTGGTAGTCCTCTAGGAGAATATAAGGTATCTGTCAGGACAGTCACCTCTGATCTCTGCCAGAAAGAGTTCAGCAGGGGCACTGGCAAGCCGTTTTCCTGTGGTATAATTAGTATGTAAAAATGTGAAGCCATGGCATCCCAAACACCTAGCTCATTCTAAGCGAAGATGCGATGAGGATGAGGCATGTGCATTTTCTGCTAGAACCTCCCTGCAACCTGGAAATGTGTACCATTTCAGGTACTCCAGAGACAGGATGATGTTAACCTTACATACAGCTGTATGGTCATCTACTGCAGCATGTGCATGAAGATAGTTGTCATGGGTAAACAATGTTTGTCTATTAGAGACAAGTTGGTATCTGTTCATTGATGCCAAAAGAAAAAATATTTGTTTCTTAAAATTCCAAATTAAGATGACCTACTTTTTTCAGTTGAACCCCACCAAGAATAAACAATTTAGAACAACCTTTATGCGCTTAAAAATTGCTAAGTTTAATGTTGCTTGTCATGTATATGTTTTTATGTTTCCTTATCGTTATAGCCTGCTATAGCAGTCTATACATACAATAAAAGTTATGAATACTGTTATAACTCAAATCAAAATGCAGACTATTATCACAGTAGATGTGCACTTCAATGCGTGCAATAGCATGCTAGAGTAACCTACATATATAAGAACATTGTAATAAATGATAAAATAATGTATGTTTATATCCTATATGCAGTCACATATAGTGGACATAAAAGGCCCACTCTATATTAATTTGCCCAAGTGAAAAATGAGGTCTTTGAGCAAGAGCGTAAGCTTTTAATGTCTGGTAAGTGCTACTCTGACAGCATATTAAACTATTAGAACATTTCACTCTCTATGTGTAGAAGGTTTTAATAGACCAAAAATAGACTCCAGGAACATACAGGAGCTTTACTGCGCCTTGCTCCTGTGAGGAGTGAGTAGACTTCCAAGGTGTTACACTGTGTGTCTGTGGTTGTGTGTGTGTGTGTGGTAGCTTCTATGACACACACACACACACACAGAAAGAGCTGTAAACATATCCAACAGTCAAAGTATTTGCCCTTCATTCTGTGCCAAAATCTTTTCCCTCAATTTGCTACAGATAACAGTGATAAAATCAGGAAATAATCTCTAAAGAGATTGTCCTGTTTGTAGCATGCTATATGCAGAAAGAAAGAAGGGCAGCAGGGGCTTGCTCACCAGTGTCTGATGGTTTACCCATGAGATGCTGGCTACCAACAAAGTGTTCATTACAGAGCAAAAGCTGTGTGTAGTAGAGTCTTCAACGCCTACTGAGGCTTGGAGTCTAGAGGAAGTGCACTCTCTGTAAGCAGTTGTGCATAGCAGTGATGACTGTGTACAGAGCAACTTGCCCACAAATATCTAGTTAGTTGCCCACATGATGTTGGCTATCCTTAAGGGGATCAGTACACAGTGAAAGCTATGGGTAGGAAAGGTTTGGTCGCCTAAGGGGGCTTTTGTGTCTGAGCACAAAGGGTTTGTGCTGCAAAAACTGTGAGCCTACTAGCCTACCTGTGTTTGGTTGGTTGCTTACAAGAGATCAACTATCCACATATGGACTTGGCCATCTAAATGAGCTTCAGTGCCCGGAGGCAGTGGCTCTCCATGAGGGGTGTGTGCACACAACGAACACCATGCACACAATAGGTTTTGCTACCCATGTCTGGTTGATTGCCCCCAAAAGGCTGACTGTCCGCAAAGACTTTAGCACAGGGCTAAGTCTGGTGTAATAGGGGCTTTACCACCTAATGAGGCTTAGATGCATGGAACAAATGGTTTGTCCATGATGGTTATGCACAGGGTAAAGACTAATCACTGCAGGCTATTGTGCATCTGATTCATTAACGACAAGAGGTCAGCTATCCCTAGAGGGTTTGAAAAGTGCACACTGTACGTAGAAGAGGTTTGGCCATCTAAGTGGCTTTAATATCTGAAATGAGAGGGCTCTCCACAAGGGGTTGTGCACAGGGCAAACAAAATATGACTATAAAAAACAAAAGAAGGGCTTATGAGGTTGGAAATTTCTTGGGGTATAATCCTGTGCATAACACTCCTGTATATGTCATAGAACAAACAATGCACATTTCCAAAAGAAATGTATCTGTTTGGATTTGTCCCAAATGTAGGAGAGATCCAGAGTAGTCCCTGTAGATAACCTATATCAGGAACAATAGCCCTCAGTCACCAATTGGTGACATGCTTCATCATCAGGCTTTGCTCCTCGGCAGACCAGTGCTGCAATATCTGACGGGCCCCTCATGGGAACTCTTTACTGGAGATCTTTTAAAGAAAGTTGCCGTAAGTGAAAACAAATAAGTAGGATTGGTGAGAAGAACTGTTTACAGTTGACTGGAAGGACCTTATAGTAAAATCATTTATTAAGAATATGGCCTCTGTCAAGATTAAAGATAGATACAGTCAGGGGAAGTGAGAATAATGTCTGTCTTACCCTGTTCATGAAGTAACATGTAATGTTAGAGAACCCTGTAGTCTAGGGATCAAGTATCTGTGTGGCAGTGTTGGACGTTTCTACACTGCCTTAATTATAGAAGGTCAACATGTTTCTCGCTGAAATAAGTCTATACAGATCTTAGTGCAATTCGTCAGGACCTCAAATAAAGTTCATACCTAATAATCACAGTTTTTGGTAAACTATGTTAACTTTGTGGTACAGGAACCTGAAAGAAGAATAACGAAAAATAAGGGTGAAAGGTTAATTATGAACGCAGTCATCTTTTGGAACCAAGTGCCCAATGAACCCGCCAGTGCTAAGCAAAAACACTCATGAAATTCCTCGTGGTGCTATGGTGATATGTGAATAAGCACTTCTAAATTAAGAATTAAAAAAGGCTCAGGTTCTTAACCTCTCCAGATTCAAGGATGGGCCCCATCTGGAAAAGTGGAGGGCCTATGTAGTCCTGCCAATGTATTGATCGGCACGTCTAGGGTACAAGGAAGAATCAATAGTGTACATAAAAAGAATCAGTGATCACTGCATGTCTATAGTAAATTCCATAGTATAGTGTGTAGGAATTGAATATCAGGTAAGCATAGGTGTAACCCTGGAAATGCCCACCCCTCAAAACACAACCTGAGTTGTTTTAAATTCTCAGTTTAGAAGTGCTTATTCACATATCACCATAGCACCACTAGGAATTTGCTCAAGTGTTTTTGCTTGACTCTGGTGGGTTCATTGGGCATTTGGTACCAATAGAAGACTGTGTTCATAATCAACCTTTCTACCTTTTTTTAGTTATTCTTCTTCCATGATTTTATAACTTTTTTTGAGGTCCTGCTGAATCATACCAAGAACTGAATAGACTTATTTCAGCGAGAAACATGTTGACCTTCTATAATTAAGGCAGTATAGGAATGTTCAACTCTGCCGCACACATACTTGATCCCTAAACTACAGGGTTTTTAACATTATATATTACTTTTTGAACAGGATAAGACAGACATTATTCTCACTTCCCCTGACCGTATCTAATTTTAATCTTGATAGAGGCCCACATTCTTAATACATGATTTTACTATATAGTCCTACTAGGCAATTTTAAACAGTTCTTCTCACCTATCCTACTTCTTTGTTTTCACCTACGACAACTTTCTTTAAAAGATCTCCGGTAAAGACTCCCCATGAGGGGCCCGTCAGATATTGCAGCACCGATCTGACGAGGAGCAAAGCCCGATGATGAAGCATGTCACCAATTTGTGAGTGAGGGCTATTGTTGCTGATATAGATTATCCACAGGGACTACTCTGGATCTCTCCTACATTTGGGACAAATCCAAACAGATACATTTCTTTTGGAACTGTGCATCCTTTGTTCTATGACGCATATGGGAGTGTTATGCAAAGGACCATCCCCCAAGAAATCTCCCACCTCATAAGCCCTTCTTTCGTTTTTTTGTAGTTGCAGTACAGCTGCCAGCTGTGAGGAATTCTTCTTGATTACATTTAGGTTTAATTTACCCTTTGTGCAATCATGTCAGACCTTCAGGGTCTTAGTTTCGATGAGGACATTGTCCAAGCGATTCTTCAAACCCTCTCAAATTTAGAGGAGGGCAACAGTGGACCTTCTGCTTGTTCTAAGGAAGACTGTGATTGATTATCTACTTTGAAAAAATAATTACTTATAACAGTTTTACATGGCACTATAATGACAGAATATCTCATGGCTAATATTACCCCTAATGGCCTTATAGTTACAAATGTACCACGCATCTTTTTACAAGACCTATAATTTAGGCAAGAACGTGCACTGGGCTCCGGAAGAACCACAAATGGTAACCAGTAGTCGCAGCAAAACATCGGTAAAGAGGACCTAGTTGTTAATTTGTCTGGGAAAATATTAACTTCCACTGAATTGAGGGTTTGGGCTTCATCCTACCACAAAGGAAGACCTATTTAGATTAAATTGTGAAATAACTGCCCTTTTCAGGAAAATTTGATTGCATTTTTTCTTTAAAGATCACCCCATGTTACAAACAACAATTACTGTTAGGAGATTGACACCAAGACCACTGACACAACTAGAGCCACAAACTATTCACTCCTATACACCCCTCAGGCATTACACATCACACACCCCAACACATTACCCAACATACCCTCACCAACACACCTCACAGAACATCCATGGCACCATAAAGATACCCCCATTTCACAGAGGAGGAGCTAAAGATCATGGTGGAGGAAATTGTCAGGGTAGAGCCACAGCTGTTTGGAGCACAGGTGCAGCAGATATCTATAGCTAGGAAGATGGAGCTATGGCGGAGAATCATGGACAGGGTTAACGCCATGGGACAGCACCGAAGAACTAGGGATGACATCAGGAAGAGGTGGAACGAACTACAGGGGAAGGCACATTCTATTGCAGCAAGACACCAGCTCGCGATCCAGAGGACTGGCGGTGGACCCCCAACTCCTCGCCCACAACTCACAGAATGGGAGGAGCAAGTCTTGGCAATACTGCATTCTGAGGGCCTGGCCAGAGTTGGAGGAGGACTGGACTCTGGTAAGTCAACTCTCTACTACTATCACCTCCCTACCTGCATGCCATCACATACCCTCACCCTCACTTCTATCACTCCACTAGTTCCCACAGACCACACCATCACATCTCACTCATCCCAATGCCAAGCCCTGCATGCTGTAGCAATGCATGGAAACTCCTCATAGCCCTGCCTGGACACTCATCACTAAAGCATGCACACCATAGAGAACTAAAAATCCCACCATACACTAACACACACAAGTAAAAGCTGCCAGGGCAAATCCAACCAAAGAGGGGAAGCCACGGATGTACAATATGTCATACACAAAAACTATAACACATCATTTACATCCCCACAGGTACCACAGCCAATGTCAGCAGAGAGGAGGTGCCAGCAATATCCAGTCCCTGAACTGAAGAGGTCCCCAGAAACTCCGGTCTTAAGGAACTGGATGACCTATCTGGCCCATCAGGGACAGCTGGACAGCCGGTTACCCAGGCCCAGTCACACACCACCACAGAGCCCCCCCATCAGGAAACACCACCACAGCACCCACCCAGAGTACTCATATCTCTGTCCCCAGGACACGTCAATCAGCAGTGTATCCACCTCTACAGGGACCCCAGGGAACACCTCACCCACAAGACAATCAGGGACCTGGGGTCAGTGGCAGTGGGCACATGGTTCAGGGGACAGGGGCACAGGCCAAAAGGGACACTGGGGGGACTGCTGTGTGCCAGGGGGAGGACAGGCCCATGGAACTGACTCTCAGGAGGCTCTCTCAGAGATCCTGGGAGCTTATCAACATTCTCAGGACACAATGGGCCAGATCCTGGACAATGTGCAGGAGAACAGGCGGCTGCAGGAGGGCCTGTTCCAGGGGATCAGGGAGGACTTGCAGGCCATCAACAAAACTCTGCTCTCCATTGCAGGGGTCCTGGCAGACATGGCCAACATTATGAGGGAGGCAGTCTCACACCAGGAGGCCCCACCCACTAGCCAGACATCTGAACAGCCTTCCACTTTTGCTACCCCGAGTGGCCAGGAGGCCTCGCCACAGAACTCACAGGCTACCAGCACCCCTCCCCCTAGAGAAGGTGAACCACCCTGCAAACGTTCCCTGCGATCCAGACAGAAGCCAGAGGCACTTTCTAAGACCCCGACCTGGAAATGAGACTCTCCTGATTCTCAACCTTGTGTCCCACTCTGTCACCCTGTCCACCTTGAACTGCCATTACTCTCCTTCCTATGTCCCCATGGACAAGGCAGCTGTGCTACCAACAGACTGGAACAATACCCTTGGTTTTCCTCCATCATCACCCCATCCCATTGTACCTGCCCCTCCATGTATTAGCACTTCAATAAAAACTCTTTGAAAAAAATGATTTTGTATTATGTCATGTATATTAAATATGTATTCATTGTAACAGGCACAAACATTGCAAATCAACTGTACAGCGAATGAGCATAGATTAATGACCTTTAGCTGGCTGTAGTGATCACATCAGGAGTATATGTCATGTTACCAACATCTGCAAAATGAATTGCCAGAGGGAACAGTGAGTGGGCATAAAAGTTGAAAATATCAGCATGCCATTGCCACACAAAAACAAATGTCACTGAAATGTGAAGTAACACTGTCCTACCTGTGTGTCATTGGAACTATTGTTGGATCACTTATGTTCTGTTGTCCTCCTCTGCCTCCTCATCCTCACTGTCCACAGGGTCTACTGCTGTCACACGGGCATCTCGAGCCTCCTCCTCCTGCTGGAATGGGATAAGGCATCTGAGGGACAGGTTATGCAGCATGCAGCATGCCACCACTATCTAGCAGACCTTTTTGGGTGAGTAGCACAGGGATCAACCTGTTAGATGGAGGCACTGGAAACTTGCCCTTCAGGAGGCCAAAGGTCCTTTCAATTATCCTTCTGGTGCCCATGTGCCTCATTATAACGTTCTTCTGCCCTTGTCCTGGCACTTCTCGCCGGGGTCAGCAGCCATCTTAGGTTTGGGTAACCAGAGTCACCTGCCAATATTGAGGGACAATATTTAGCCACACACTTTCCTATATGGCCCACACCACACCCATACACAACATATACTGGGTGGGAACCAGGGCTCACCTATGAGCCACATCCTGTGCCTCTGTAGTTGGCCCATCACATTTGGGATGCTGCTATTCCTTAGGACAAAGGCATCATGCACCGACCCAGGATACTTAGCATTGACTTGGGAGGCGTACTGGTCCGCCAAGCATACCATCTGAACATTCATAGAGTGGAAACTCTTATGATTCCTGAAAACCTGTTCATTCCGGTGGGGGGAAAACAAAGTACCTGCATATGTGTTTTATTAGGGCAGACAACACTCTTGTCAACACTATTGAGAACATTGACTCTGACATTCCTGCTGCCAAGCCCACTGTCACTTGGATAGAACCAGTTGCCAGGAAATGGAGTACAGCTAGCACTTGCACAAGAGGGGGATCCCAGTGGGGTTAGGGATAGCAGATATCAGGTCAGGCTCTAATTGGGCACACAGCTCTGTGATTGTGGCCCTGTCAAGTCTATAGGTGAGGATAATGTGCCTGTCCTCCCGTGTTGCCAAGTCCACCACGGGTCTGTACACGGGGGTATGTCTCCATCTCCTATTTATCCACAGTGGTAGGAATCTAAAGGACAAAAGAGTGAGGATCCAGTCACAAACTCAACAATGGAACTACAACAGAACATTGCATCCTGTAAACATGAAATGGGTCATTGTGATTTGTCCAGGATGCGCTAATATCTTCTGTGACGCAGCATTATTCCAGGGCCTGCCCCCTACCCTGAAATGGCGTCCGCCTGTCCTATGTGTAGAGACAGGTGAAAGTGAGGTAATTCCGCTGACATTGTGCGCCGTTGCGGGAGGCGGTCGGGAACCCATAGGGCTAACATTGGGCCCTATGGGTTACAGTGGCCAATTCTGACCTACGGTGGTGGTGACGGTATGCACCACCATGGATGTGACTGTCATTTTCTATCTGATTCCGCCTCCTTACCTGACCTTCCATAGGAGAGGACCTACACTGCATGTGCTGCTGTGATCTGTGTCTGGAACCCACCACAGCCCGTGTGACCGGGGAAAGTGCCTTAGTCTTCACTTCGGAGGAGTTGGAGAGGATGGTGGATGGGTTCCTACCCCAGTACGGACTGCTGTATGGGTCTCCAGACCAACAGGTGAGTACACTGTGGGCACGATGCATGTAGCAGTTGTGTGTGTGAAGACCTCATGTAAGGGGGGTGGGTGCATGTCCTCTTGGCGGCATACAGGCTGTGTGCTGGGCCACGTGTGTGCAAATGGTGATATGAAGGGGTATGGTGGGCCATATGTGCAACAGGCATAATTCTATATTCCTGTGTGTATTGCCTCTGTAGGTCAGTGCTCATCAAAAGAAGGGTATATGGCATGCCATCGGCAAGAAGGTGTAGACCCTGGGGTCTATGGCAGGTGGAGCACCCACTCTCACAGACGGTGGGAGGACCTCAGATGCTGGGCACACAAGATGCTGGAGAACCTGCTGGGGTTGGTCTCCCAATGAGGAAGGGGTGCCCGTCGAACACTGACCCCCCTGATGGCCCACATACTGGTGTTGGCCTATCCAGAGCTGGATGGGCGCTTGAGGGCATCACAGCAGCCACAAGGGGGTGAGTACAGTGCCCATCATTACAACTTACGCATGGTATGGTGGTATATGGGTGGGGAATGTGTGTCAGTGGGTGCCCCTAGCCCAGGCCTGACATTGCAACATAGGTCCCATGATAGCTAGGGTTCAGAAGGGAAAATCTTGCTACCTAGCTCGTGGGCATCCACTACTGGTCAGGGCAGCGTGGGTCCCAGGTGTGCTGCATTTGGTGGTATGTGCCCCTCCCCATGCCTTGGTGGCTACCTATTTCTCTAGTAGTGCAATGCATATTGTGTAGGCCTGTTCCCTGTGTGTGAGGGTGGTGTATACACCAACTGTTGTGTTGGTGCAGCCATTGACCCAACGTATCCTTTGTCTCTCCCCCCTTTCTTCTTTTGTCATCCTGTCCTTATGTGCATTAGCATCATCTGGCGGAGGAGCAGAGGCACCGGCGACAGAGGGAGCTGCATCCCACAGGACCAAGGAAGCAGAGTCCACTGACGCTGTGGGCACCAGTGGGACGGAGGGTGAGGGGAGCACCATGGCGGATACTGGAGGGGACAGTTCTGACACAGATATCTCCTCCGATGGAAGCTCCCTGGTGGTGACGGACACTTCTGTGACCACCCCAGCTACAGGTACATTCCGCCACCCCGATACCAGCACCGCCCTACCAGAAGCCCCTCAGTGAGTTGCCCCTGCCCACTCAACCAGGAGGGTGGGCATCTACTTCGCCCCAGGCAACTCAGGCCCTGCCACAGTTAGTTCTGCTGCCCTGAGTGAGGAGGCTATTGACCTCCTGAGATCCATCTCTGTAGGGCAGTCAACCATTGTGAATGCCATCCAGGGGCTGGCAGCCCAGATGCAACAATCTAATGGATTCCTAGAGGGCATTCACACTGGATTGGCTGCACAATAGAGATCTATTCAGGCTCTGGCCTCCTCTCTGATGGCAGATATGGTCTTTGTTTCTACCGTCCCCCCTCCAACTTCCACTGCCCAGTCCCATTCCCCTCAACCCCAACCTATTCAAAGCACACATAAAGATGAGCATACACACAAGACAACGCCCAAGAGTGTCATGGGCAAACACAAGCACCACACTTCATCCCACAGGCACTAACACAAACACAATCCAGTTGCAGACACAACATCCACTATTTTCACTGTCTCCCCTTCTTCCCCCTCCACAACCTCCCTCCCAGCTATGTCTACACTCACACCTGCATGCACTACATCATCATCCACTACCAGCATCATCACTACTCCAAGCATAAAACACACCTCACTGGCAGACACCTCCACATCAGCCATGCACACATCTCCTCTCTCACCTCCCACTGTGTCTGTCCCCCCCTCCTAAAGTACACAAACGTAGGCACTCAGACACCAAACAGCCATCCACCTCACAACAGTATACAGGCCATGTTCCTGCACCCAAAAGCAGCAGACAGACACTTCCAACAACCACTCCCTCACCCTCCACTCCCATTCCTTCTCCTTCCCCCCACCCCAATGTCCCTAAAAAACTGTTCCTATCCACCATTGACCTCTTCCCTCCCCATCTTGCATGTATAGGCAGGGTATCACGAACCCGGCCAAGCACCTCAGCCACACAATCTACGGGCCCAGTCCTAACCACATCCCCTCATGGTAGAAAGGGATCCAGACCACATGTACTGAAGGGGAAGGAGCCTGCACCAGCCAGCCTAAATGGGAGGGAGATTGCCCCAGACAGCAAGAAGAGCAACGAGCCTGCACCTGCCACCCGAAAGGCCAAGGAGACTGCCCCAGCAGGCAGGAAGAAAAAGGAGCCTGCACCAGCAGGCAGGAAGAGCAAAGAGCATGCACCAGCAGGCAGGAAGAGCAAGGAGTCTGGACTAGCAGGCAGGAATGGCAAGGAGCCTGGACCAGGAACTGTGACGGAGCCCCCACCACCTATCATGGTTGTGCATTCGTCCAAGGGTGCAGGGGATGGGTAGGAGTCTACCCCTACCAGCAACACCACCACTGTGTAGCCGTCTGAGGTAGCAGGGGATGGGCAGGAGCCTCCCCCCAACAGTGGCACCACCACTGTGCAGTCGTTACCGCCAGCGGATGGTATGTAGTCCTGTCTCCATGGGCTGCTGTGTGGCCTGTCCAATCCACAACCAGTGGGGAAGACAGCCACCTGAGAGACTGTGGCCCCTCACTCTCCAGGATCAAGCACAGGGCACAACGCTCCCTCCAGAACCATTGGTTAAGACACCCACTCGAGAGACTGTGGCCCATCAGGATCAAGCAGAGGGCATGTTGCCCTCTCCAGAACCAGTGGCTAAGACACCCACTCGAGAGACTGTGGCCCATCACACCCCAGGATCAAGCACAGGGCACATTGCCTCCTCCAGAACCAGTGGGTAAGACACCCACCTGAGAGACTGTGGCCCATCACTCCCCAGGATCAAGCACAGGGCACTTTGCCCCCTCCAGAACCAGTAGGTAAGACACCCACTCGAGAGACTGTGGTCCATCACTCCCGAGGATCAAGCACAGGACACATTGCCCCATCCGGAACCAGTGGGTAACACACCCACCCGAGACACTGTGGCCTATCACTCCTCAGGATCAAGCACAGGGCACGTTGCCCCCTCAAGAACCAGTGAGTAAGACACCCACTCAAGAGACTGTGGCCCATCACTCGCCAGGATCAATGACAGGGCACATTGCCCCCTCCAGAACCTGTGGGTAAGACACCCACCGAGAGACTGTGGCCTATCACTCCCCACGACCAAGCACAGGGCATGTTGCCCCCTCCAGAACCAGGGGTCTTGTTACATCTCCCGGCTGAGGTGCCCCTCCACACCCGTCCCGCTGAGATGCCTGCCTATTTACCAACTGATGCCCCTGCAGTGTTCTCTCCACGTTGAAGCAGGTGACATGTGTGGACTTGGACTTTGGCCTGTGGCCATGTGGCCCACGCAAATTGAGGACTGGGCTGTGTGCCTTTTTCTGTAAATATATATGTATCTATTATCTTGCCAAATGTATTATTTCTACTGTGTTGATCTTATTACAAACACTTTGGCGAAATCGTTTTTTCCATGTATTATTCAATACATGCTAAAGCAGGGGAGCAACTCTTGACCATGCTTTAGCAGGCAGGTCGCTTCCTGCCGCCTAGCGCCACCTCCTCACCGTCCTTTCTTTCCCTTCATCTCTTTCCAAATTCCACTGCCGCTGCGTCCCCTGCGGCCCCTCCCGCCTCCCCCCTCCTCCTCACCGTCCTTTCCTTTCCTTAATCTCTCTCCAAATTCCCCTGCCGCTGCGTCACCTTCGGCCCCAACCCCCCCAGCCTTCCCATTCGTCCAGCCCTCCCTCCTCCCAGCTGCCACTCCCTCCCCCCCATTTATGACAGCTGCAGCACAGACGTGCAGAGGACACACGCAGCGGGCGCACCACTGGTGTGCAGCAGGCGCGCCAAAGGCAAGCCCGTCTCCGCCGGTCCGCTCCAAGACTGCACCCAGCATCAGTCCCCCTGGCCCTCTCAGACAAACCTACTCCCCCCTCACCCTCCACTTACTGAACCCAGACCATCACCCCACCTGCACTCTTTCCAACCCCATACACACTCGTGGCCCCTTCACTTGCCACACCTGTCATTTCTCCTGCTCCTCATCCCTCACAACACACACCAACCATAGCTACCCCCGACAACACACACAACACCCCCAATGCAACACACACCTGCTCTGCCCCCACCCCCACCAAGCAGCCCCGCAGCACACACCCCCACAACCAGAACACACCCTGCAACAACACCCCCATGCACCACACCAGCACCACCCACCACAACCACCTCAACTGCCTACCCCTCAACACCCGCTCCCTTCACAAACATGCCATAGAACTCTGGGACCTCATCACATCACACTCACCTGACATCGCCTTCCTCACGGAAACCTGGACAAACCCTTCCTCGGAATCCGACATAGCCATCGCCACCCCCCAGGGATACAAACTCCAACGCAAAGACCGCCTCAACAGGCCAGGTGGTTGCATCGCCTTCCTACACAGGGACACCATCAAAGTCACCACCAGCTCCCAAGACACTATCGACAACACAGAACACATGCACTTCCTAATCCACATTAACAACAACTCCACCCTCAGAGGTACACTAATCTACAGACCACCAGGACCATGCCCCGCCTTCTGCGACACCATTGCTGACACCATCAGCTCGCACGGCCTCGCCTCCACAGACTACATCCTCCTCGGTGATTTTAACTTTCACTTGGAGAACCTACAAGACCACAACTCAACCTCCCTCATAGACAACCTCACCAACCTCGGACTCAAATAACTGGTCACTGCACGTACCCACTCAGCAGGACACACACTCACCTCAAGCCAACACATAGCCCAAACCACCGAACTCCTCTGGACTGACCACCACTGCGTCCACTTCTCCTTGACCAAACCCCCCACACACCACCATCAACACACCACACCCTACTGCATGTGGGATAAGATCCCCACAGAACGCCTGAACTCCCAACTGGCTCACAACCCCCCCCCACACCAACGACCCCAGCGCAGGAGCACACAACCTCTCAAAATGGATCACTACCTGCGCAGACACACTAGCCCCCCTCAGAAAACACATCGCCACCCGCAACATCAAGAATGTCCCATGGTTCACCCCCGAACTCCAAGACTCTAAGCGCAAATGCCGACAAGTGGAGAAAATATGGCAACAAGAACCCTCTACAACTAACTTCTCCACCCTCAAAGCCACCATTCGCACCCATCCCCAACTCATACGCAGCGCCAAAAGAGATCACTACAAGACACGCCTTGACAACAACTCTCAAAACAGCAAAAAACTCTTCACCATCATTAATAAACTAGCCAAACCCAAAGCCAGCAGCAAAGGCCCCTCACACACACAGCCCCTATGTGACACCCTCTCCAACCACTTCCACCACAAAATCCTGGACATCCAAAACAGCTTCATACCACACACACCCACCACACATACCCCTCACTCACCCAACTCAACCCCCACTCATTACCCCCCCTCCACACTCACCACCTGGGCCCCCGCCACACATGAAGAAACCGAAAAATACATGAACTCCATTCACTCCGATCCCCCTCCGACCCCTGTCCACATCGCATCTACAACAAAGCCAGCCCAACCATCGCCCCCATACTCCGTGACATAATCAACTTCTCTTTCGACTCCGCCACCTACCCAGACCCCAGGAAGCACGCGGAAATCACTGCTCTCCTAAAAAAAAACAAAGCCGACCCAGAGACCCTCTCCAACTGTCGCCCCATCTCCCTCCTCCCTTTCCCCCCCAAGGTTGCCGAGAAACTAGTCAATGCCCGCCTATCCCACTTCCTCGAAGAAAACAACACTCTTGACCCCTCACAATCCGGGTTCCGCAAGAACCACAGCACGGAAACCACCCTCATCGCATGCACTGACGACATCAGGACCAAAGTCGACAAAGGCGAGACCGTCGCACTCATCCTCCGAGACCTCTCTGCAGCCTTTGACACTGTCTGCCACACACACTCCGCACACGCCTCCACAACATAGAAATTCGCCACAAAGCCCTAGACTGGCTGGCCTCCTTCCTCACCGACTAGACCCAGAGAATCCGCCTTCCTCCTTTCCACTCCACTGCTACCAAGATCATCTGCAGAGTCCCCGAAGGGTTCTCCCTCAGCCCCACACTCTTCAACATTTACATAATCCCCCTAGCCAACATCCTCCGATCAGACAGAATCACTATCCTCTCCTACGCAGATGACACCCAACTCATCCTCTCCCTTACCCGCAAACCCACCAGTGCCAAAACCAACCTACACGCTGCTCTCCTCAACACCGCCAACTGGATGTCAAATAACCACCTCAAGTTTAACTCCAACGAAACCGAGATCATCATCTTCGGTCCCAACAAAACCATGTGGGACGACTCCTGGTGGCCCACCGCCCTAGGCCCTGCACCCACCCCCGCAAACCATGCACGCAACCTCAGCATCATCCTTGACCCCTCCCTCTCCATGACACAGCAAATCAATGCTCTAACCACCTCCTGCTTTCACACACTCCGCACTCTAAAAAAGATCCTTCAAATGGATTCCCCCAGAGACCAGGAAGACAGTCACCCATGCACTCATCAGTAGCAGACTAGACTACTGTAACGCCCTCTACGCCGGCACCACACTCAACCTCTAACGCAAATTCGACAGAATCCAGAACACAGCCGCACGCCTCGTCCTTGGCCTTCCCCGCCACGAACGAATCTCACCACACCTCAAATCCCTTCACTGGCTTCTCATAGACAAGAGAATCACATTCAAGATCCTCATCCACGCACACAAATCCCTCCACAACACCGGCCCAACCTACCTCAACGACAGAGTGAACCTCCATACTCCCACCCGTAACCTCTGATCAGCCGACCTCCCCTAGCCACAGTCCCCCACATCCAACGCACCACCACAGGTGGCAGGTCCTTCTCCTACCTCGCCCCCAAAACCTGGAACTCCCTCCCCACCAACCTCCACAAAACCAAAGACCTCCTGCATCTTTGCCGGCATTGGTGTTCATGGTGGAGCAGAACGTAGAATATCATCGGAAAAACATGCAGTTCTGGTTCCATGGCGGTGTGGTTCTTCCATGTGCATCCAATGGTGAGTCCTTTCACTTCAGAGCTCAGTTTCTGCCAGGCTTTTGATGTTGTTGGGACTGCCTCGCAAAAGGTGGTGATTTGCAGGGTCTTAATATGGTGGGTGAAACATTGACTACCACCTGGCTGTAGGCAGCTACCACCATGGTGCCTGTTGTTTCCGCCCTGGCGGTCAGTGTGGTACATTGGCTGTCTTTTGGAGATCGTTACCCCAGGGTCATAATTTGGCATTGGTACCGCCAGACTGTTGACAGTATTAACGCCACTTTATCACCGACTACCAGGTCCGTAATGAGGGCCAAAGTCACTAACCCTACACTAAGGTTGCAACAAACTATTTGTAGTATGATAGATGAAGCTGTCATTTCAGGATGGGTTACACACCAATAAGCTGAGTTCTTAGATCCCAAAGAACCCAGAGTCCCTTACTTCTATTTTCTCCCTAAAATATACAAAGGGACCCCCTCTCCCCGGTTGTCATATTGTTTCTGGGATAGGATCCATTCTAGAACCTTTATCCAAATTTTGTGATTTTTTTCTTCAACCGATTGTCCAAAAGACATCTACCTTTCTCAAGGACACTAAAGATGTTCTGGTATTACTTGACTATATTAATGACAGTGGTACCACAGATATGTTGATCTGCTTGGATGTGGAGGCAGTATGCACAAATATACCAGAAGAAGCCACTCTAGAAGCTGTTGAGGAGATCCTGACTTCTGATACATGCATCACAAGACTCCCATTAGCTTCATCTTAGAATGTGCCAGTCTAGCTCTTAAAGAGAACTTCTTCCAATTTGAAGATGACTTATATCATCAGATACCTGCCTGTACATGTACACCTTCGAAAAACACCACATTCTGGAACCTACACAACTCTTCTTTTCTAACATTCGATTATGACAGAGGTACATAGATGACATCCTGATCACATGGAAGGGTGGTATGGGTGAGGCGAACAGATTTGTAGATTGGATCAATACCTTGGACCAACATCTACGTTTCAGCTCTACTATTTCCTACAAGAAGTAACCTTTTTGGATCTACAGATTATGTTGAAAGAGGGAATTTTACAATCTTCCATCTTTTACAAATAGACAGAAACAGCTTGTTATTATTTGCCAGTCACCACCCCAAATCTCTGAGGACAAATGTACCTTTAGGTCAGTTTCTGAGACTGAGGCGTAATTATAGTGACATTGCTGATTTCCATGCACATTTAGCGATAATTGGGCAGAAATTAGAAGACCAACACTATCCTCCTCAGGTTATTACGCAGGCCAAGAAAAAAGCCTGCAATATACAGAGGGAGATTTTATTGACTGCTTCGACAAGAGAACAGCAGACTAGACTTACCTGTGTGACTACCTTCACACCTCTAAGCACCCAGGTTAAAAAGTTAATCAATAAGAATTCTCCTATACTGACTAGCACTGGGGAGTCCCTAGATAACCCTCTATTTGCTTTCAAGAGGACACAGAATATTAGGGACTTGCTTGTCCATACTAGACCTAGACTGAAAAGGACTATGGACACCACTGTATGATAACCATGGTTGAAGGTGACAGGACACCATCCATATGGGCATTGCAATACATGTCCCCTATCCATGAATACAGTGGAATTGGATCTAGGGGAGTCTTAAGTGGCAGTTGACTACACATACAAACTTTAGTACTAAGAACTGCATTTATATGATTCTATGTCCTTGCAATCGCCGGTATATCAGAATGACAACTGGGATGGTAAAAACACGAATAAATGAACACAGGAGTTCAATAAGATGTCAACGATCTTCAACTAAACTAACAATGCATTTTATTGAACATAAACATGCTCATGATGATATGAAATGGATCATCCTAGAAAGCATTACAGACAACAGAGAATGCACCAGCAAACCTTTTGAAAAAGAACAACGATGGATGCATAAATTAGGGACCCATATTAGGGGCCTTAATGATGATATTCCCTGGTCTGAACTGATATGAATGTACATATACTTGCCATTCCTTACTGATTCTGGTCTAGTATAGTGTGTGGTCATGCATGTAGAGTATTTCCCCTATATAACATACCCACAGCATCATGATCCATATCCCTGAATATCCACAATTTATGTTCATGTATTTACATATAGGTTTTGGGGTAGGCTAATATGTGTATTACAGCAGTCTCAGCCTATGATTTTTTCAGACATTTTTTCTACCCTTTTTTCTGATTTTTGCAGTTTAATTAAGGCTATTATTTTGACCGTTTAGATTATTGCGAATTTAAGTAGTAAATTCTATGCCAGAGAGTATGGTGTGTTACACTTTCTTTGTGCATTTTCACCTCGATTTCCTTTTCAAAGATGGCAGCGACTAGCTGTGACAAAGAACAGAAGTCCGTTCTTTAGGTTTTAGCCTTGTGATTTGCACATTCTCTGCACAGCATTAGGAGCACTGTACTTACAGTAATCCTATGATGGCACCCTCTGACACCACCAAGGAACGCTAGTCCCGTTTCTGTTTTTATGATCTAATGATGTGGGCTACACCCCTTTAAATATGAGACTCTGTGTGCCAGTGTTACTCCCAGAGATGTGGAGCAGGCGTCGGTGCTCTTGAGACCTTGTCACACACCCAAGTAAGTTCTTCTCGATTCAGGGAAGTGTTTTTGCAACTGCGATGTGTACATTTGTCTAAACATTTTGGATGTTAGGGGACTCGTAAATCTCATTTCCATTATCATTAGCTATTTTCGACTTTACAACAGCACTTGGGCTTCTCTGCTGTAGGATTACCATCAATGAGGGTTGCGTTATGGTCCTGACGATTAGCCTGAATGTGTGTGTCCAAGCATTTA
Organism: Pleurodeles waltl; assembly: GCF_031143425.1. Taxonomy (NCBI): domain Eukaryota; kingdom Metazoa; phylum Chordata; class Amphibia; order Caudata; family Salamandridae; genus Pleurodeles; species Pleurodeles waltl. The sequence goes on along the minus strand of NC_090439.1, from coordinate 761,766,932 downwards.
CGTTATATATTCAACTTGGTGGGAGCTGCCATATTTTACTTAAAAGATTTTATAATTTGTGACTAGATGGATTTGTCTCACAAGTTATGAGTATATACCTTGGTGGGAGTTGTCATTTGATTTCATATAAGACGACTCATTTAACAACTTCAGTGACATCGACTTCGATTAGCATGGATCTATTATATTGACATTTCTTTTGTTCACCAATTTCTTTTGATAATAAGGGCCTAGTGACCTGTAGATATCAATCACACATATAGAATAGATGGTGTAATGAAGTTTGATTGTTTACTCTTCCCCCTTTTTCCCTTGCCGCTATATGTATTAGGGGAAACACAAGATGATACTTTATACCACATTGGGGGGACCATTTTCAGGGTTACACCTATGCTTACCTGATATTCAATTCCTACACACTATACTATGGGATTTACTATAGACATGCAGTGACCCCTGATTCTTTTTATGTACCCTATTGATTCTACTTTCTACCCCAGACGTGCAAATCAATACATTGGCAGGACTACATAGGATCTCCGCTTTTCCCGATGGGGCCCATCATTAAATCTGGGGAGGGTAAAAACCTGAGCCATTTTTAATTCTTAATTTAGAAGTGCTTATTCACATATCACCATTGTACCACTACAAAATTCACTTGTGTTTTATTTGCCACTGGCGGGTTCATTGGGCACTTGGTACCAATAGATGACTGTGTTCATAATGAATCTTTCTCCCTTTTTTTGTTATTCTTCTTCCAGGTTCCTGTACCACAAAGTTAACATAGTTTACCAAAAACTGAGGATTAGGTATGATTTTATAACTTTTTTTGAGGTCCTGACGTGTCGCACTAAGATTTGTATAGACTTATTTCAGCGAGAAACATGTTGACCTTCTATAATTAAGGCTGTGTAGGAACGTCCAACTCTGCCACACATATACTTGATCCCTTGACTACAGGGTTCTCTATCTTTATATATTACTTCATGAACAGGGTAAGACAGACATTATTCTGACTTCCCCTGACTGTATCCATTTTTTATCTTGACAGAGGCCAATATTCTTAATAAATGACTTTACTATATGGTCCTACTAGTCAATTTTAAACAGTTCTTCTCACCAATCCCACTTATTTGTTTTCACTTACAGCAAATTTATTTAACCCCTTCCCTGCAAGGCCTTTTCCCCCTCAGGTGCCAAGCCTTTTTTTGGCTATTTGAGGCAGTTCGCGCTTAGGCCCTCATAACTTTTTGTCCACATAAGCTAGCCAAGCCAAATTTGCGTCCTTTTTTGCCAACATCCTAGGGATTCTAGAGGTACCCAGACTTTGTGGGTTCCCCAGAAGGAGGCCAAGAAATTAGCCAAAATACAGTGAACATTTCTATTTTTTCAAAAAAATTGGAAAAAGGGGCTGCAGAAGAAGGCTTGTGGTTTTTTCCCTGAAAAGGGCATCAACAAAGGGTTTGCGGTACTAAAATCACCAGCTTTCCAGCTTTCAGGAACAGGCAGACTTAAATCAGAAAACCCAATTTTTTAACACAATTTTGGCATTTTACTGGGACATACCCCATTTTTATGATTTTTTGTGCTTTCAGCCTCCTTCCAGTCAGTGACAGAAATGGGCATGAAATCAACGCTGGATCCCAGAAACCGCAACATTTCTGAAAAGTAGACAAAAATCTGAATTCAGCAAGGGGTAATTTGTGTAGATCCTACAAGGGTTTCCTACAGAAAATAACAACTGAAAAAGAAAAATATTGAAATTGAGGTGAAAAAAAACAAAAAAGATTCTCTATGTTTTACTCTGTTACTTTGTCCTGCAATGTCAGGTTTTCGAAAGCAATATACCGTTACGTCTGCTGGACTCTTCTGTTGCGGGGATATATAGGGCTTGTAGGTTCATCAAGAACTCTAGGTACCCAGAGCCAATAAATGACCTGCACCCTGCAGTGGGTTTTCATTCTATACCGGGTATACAGCAATTCATTTGCTGAAATATAAAGAGTAAAAAATAGCTATCAAGAAAACCTTTGTATTTCCAAAATGGGCACAAGATAAGGTGTTGAGAAGCAGTGGTTATTGGCACATCTCTGAATTCCGGGGTGCCCATACTAGCATGTGAATTACAGGGCATTTTCTCAAATAGACGTCTTTTTTACACACTGTCTTACATTTGGAAGGGAAAAATGTAGAGAAAGACAAGGGGCAATAACACTTGTTTTGCTATTCTATGTTCCCCCAAGTCTCCCGATAAAAATGATACCTCACTTGTGTGGGTAGACCTAGCGCCCGCGACAGGATATGCCCCAAAACACAACGTGGACACATCACAGAAAACAGAGCTGTTTTTTGCAAAGTGCCTACCTGTAGATTTTGGCCTCTAGCTCAGCTGGCACCTAGGTAAACCTACCATACCTGTGCATTTTTGAAAACTAGAGACCTAGGGGAATCCAAGATGGGGTGACTTGTGGGGCTCTGACCAGGTTCTGTTACCCAGAATCCTTTGCAAACCTCAAAATTTGGCTAAAAAAACAAATTTTCCTCACATTTCGGTGACAGAAAATTCTGGAATCAGAGAGGAGCCACAAATTTCCTTCCACCCAGCGTTCCCCAAAGTCTCCTGATACAAATGGTACCTCACTTGTGTGGGTAGGCCTAGCGCCCGCGACAGGATATGCCCCAAAACACAACGTGGACACATCACAGAAAACAAAGCTGTTTTTTGCAAAGTGCCTACCTGTAGATTTTGGCCTCTAGCTCAGCCGGCACCTAGGGAAACCTAGCAAACCTGTGCATTTTTGAAAACTAGAGACCTAGGGGAATCCAAGATGGAGTGACTTGTGGGGCTCTGACCAGGTTCTGTTACCCAGAATCCTTTGCAAACCTCAAAATTTGGCTAAAAAAACATATTTTCCTCACATTTCGGTGACAGAAAGTTCTGGAATCCAAGAGGAGCCACAAATTTCGTTCCACCCAGCGTTCCCCCAAGTCTCCCAATACAAATGGTACCTCACTTGTGTGGGTAGGCCTAGCGCCCGCGACAGGATATGCCCCAAAACACAACGTGGACACATCACAGAAAACAGAGCTGTTTTTTGCAAAGTGCCTACCTGTAGATTTTGGCCTCTCGCTCAGCCGGCACCTAGGGGAACCTACCAAACCTGTGCGTTTTTGAAAACTAGAGACCTAGGGGAATCCAAGATGGGGTGACTTGTGGGGCTCTGACCAGGTTCTGTTACCCAGAATCCTTTGCAAACCTCAAAATTTGGCTAAAAAAACACATGTTCCTCACATTTCTGTGACAGAAAGTTCTGGAATCTGAGAGGAGCCACATATTTCCTTCCACCCAGCGTTCCCCCAAGTCTCCCGATAAAAATGATACCTCACTTCTGTGGGTAGGCCTAGCGCCCGCGACAGGAAATGGCCCAAAAACACAACGTGGACACATCACATTTTTTTAAAGAAAATAGTGGCTTCCCGTGGATTTTGGCCTCTAGCTCAGCCGGCACCTGGGGAAACCGAGCAAACCAGCTCAATTTTGAAAACTAGAAACCCTGGGGAATCCAAGATGGGGTGAATTGTGGGGCTCTGACCAGGTTCTGTTACCCAGAATCCTTTGCAAACCTCAAAATTTGGCGAAAAAAACACGTTTTCCTCACATTTCGGTGACAGAAAGTTCTGGAATCTGAGAGGAGCCACGAATTTCCTTCCACCTAGCGTTCCCACAAATCTCCCAATAAAAATGATACCTCACTTGTGTGGATAGGCCTAGCGCCCGCGACAGGATATGCCCCAAACCACAACGTGGACACATCACAGAAAACAGAGCTGTTTTTTGCAAAGTGCCTACCTGTAGATTTTGGCCTCTAGCTCAGCCGGCACCTAGGGAAACCTACCAAACCTGTGCGTTTTTTAAAACTGGAGACCTAGGGGAATCCAAGATGGAGTGACTTGTGGGGCTCTGACCAGGTTCTGTTACCCAGAATCCTTTGCAAACCTCAAAATTTGGCTAAAAAAACATATTTTCCTCACATTTCGGTGACAGAAAGTTCTGGAATCCAAGAGGAGCCACAAATTTCGTTCCACCCAGCGTTCCCCCAAGTCTCCCAATACAAATGGTACCTCACTTGTGTGGGTAGGCCTAGCGCCCGCGACAGGATATGCCCCAAAACACAACGTGGACACATCACAGAAAACAGAGCTGTTTTTTGCAAAGTGCCTACCTGTAGATTTTGGCCTCTCGCTCAGCCGGCACCTAGGGAAACCTACCAAACCTGTGCGTTTTTGAAAACTAGAGACCTAGGGGAATCCAAGATGGGGTGACTTGTGGGGCTCTGACCAGGTTCTGTTACCCAGAATCCTTTGCAAACCTCAACATTTGGCTAAAAAAACACATGTTCCTCACATTTCTGTGACAGAAAGTTCTGGAATCTGAGAGGAGGCACAAATTTCCTTCCACCCAGCGTTCCCCCAAGTCTCCCGATAAAAATGATACCTCACTTGTGTGGGTAGGCCTAGCGCCCGCGACAGGAAATGCCCCAAAACGCAACGTGGACACATCCCTTTTTTTGAAAGAAAACAGAGCTGTTTTTTGCAAAGTGCCTACCTGTAGATTTTGGCCTCTAGCTCAGCCGGCACCTAGGGAAACCTACCAAACCTGTGCGTTTTTGAAAACTAGAGACCTAGGGGAATCCAAGATGGGGTGACTTGTGGGGCTCTGACCAGGTTCTGTTACCCAGAATCTTTTGCAAACCTCAAAATTTGGCGAAAAAAACACGTTTTCCTCACATTTCGGTGACAGAAAGTTCTGGAATCTGAGAGGAGCCACGAATTTCCTTCCACCTAGCGTTCCCACAAATCTCCCAATAAAAATGATACCTCACTTGTGTGGATAGGCCTAGCGCCCGCGACAGGATATGCCCCAAACCACAACGTGGACACATCACAGAAAACAGAGCTGTTTTTTGCAAAGTGCCTACCTGTAGATTTTGGCCTCTAGCTCAGCCGGCACCTAGGGAAACCTACCAAACCTGTGCGTTTTTTAAAACTGGAGACCTAGGGGAATCCAAGATGGAGTGACTTGTGGGGCTCTGACCAGGTTCTGTTACCCAGAATCCTTTGCAAACCTCAAAATTTGGCTAAAAAAACATATTTTCCTCACATTTCGGTGACAGAAAGTTCTGGAATCCAAGAGGAGCCACAAATTTCGTTCCACCCAGCGTTCCCCCAAGTCTCCCAATACAAATGGTACCTCACTTGTGTGGGTAGGCCTAGCGCCCGCGACAGGATATGCCCCAAAACACAACGTGGACACATCACAGAAAACAGAGCTGTTTTTTGCAAAGTGCCTACCTGTAGATTTTGGCCTCTAGCTCAGCCGGCACCTTGGGAAACCTACCAAACCTGTGCGTTTTTGAAAACTAGAGACCTAGGGGAATCCAAGATGGGGTGACTTGTGGGGCTCTGACCAGGTTCTGTTACCCAGAATCCTTTGCAAACCTCAAAATTTGGCTAAAAAAACACATGTTCCTCACATTTCTGTGAAAGAAAGTTCTGGAATCTGAGAGGAGGCACAAATTTCCTTCCACCCAGCGTTCCCCCAAGTCTCCCGATAAAAATGATACCTCACTTGTGTGGGTAGGCCTAGCGCCCGCGACAGGAAATGCCCCAAAACACAACGTGGACACATCCCTTTTTTTGAAAGAAAACAGAGCTGTTTTTTGCAAAGTGCCTACCTGTAGATTTTGGCCTCTAGCTCAGCCGGCACCTAGGAAAACCTACCAAACCTGTGCATTTTTGAAAACTAGAGACCTAGGGGAATCCAAGATGGGGTGACTTGTGGGGCTCTGACCAGGTTCTGTTACCCAGAATCCTTTGCAAACCTCAAAATTTGGCTAAAAAAACACATGTTCCTCACATTTCTGTGACAGAAAGTTCTGGAATCTGAGAGGAGGCACAAATTTCCTTCCACCCAGCATTCCCCCAAGTCTCCCGATAAGAATGATACCTCACTTGTGTGGGTAGGCCTAGCGCCCGCGACAGGAAATGCCACGAAACGCAACGTGGACACATCCCTTTTTTTAAAGAAAACAGAGCTGTTTTTTGTAAAGTGCCTACCTGTAGATTTTGGCCTCTAGCTCAGCCGGCAGCTAGGGAAACCTACCAAACCTGTGCATTTTTGAAAGCTAGAAACCCTGGGGAATCCAAGATGGGGTGAATTGTGGGGCTCTGACCAGGTTCTGTTACCCAGAATCCTTTGCAAACCTCAAAATTTGGCCAAAAAAACACGTTTTCCTCACATTTCGGTGACAGAAAGTTCTGGAATCTGAGAGGAGCCACAAATTTCCTTCCACCCAGCGTTCCCACAAACCTCCCAATAAAAATGATACCTCACTTGTGTGGGTAGGCCTAGCGCCCGCGACAGGATATGCCCCAAACCACAACGTGGACACATCACAGAAAACAGAGCTGTTTTTTGTAAAGTGCCTACCTGTAGATTTTGGCCTTTAGCTCAGCCGGCACCTAGGGAAACCTACCAAACCTGTGTGTTTTTGAAAACTAGAGACCTAGGGGAATCCAAGATAGGGTGACTTGTGGTGCTCTGACCAGGTTCTGTTACCCAGAATCCTTTGCAAACCTCAAAATTTGGCTAAAAAAACACATGTTCCTCACATTTCTGTGACAGAAAGTTCTGGAATCTGAGAGGAGGCACAAATTTCCTTCCACCCAGCGTTCCCCCAAGTCTCACGATAAAAATGATACCTCACTTGTGTGGGTAGGCCTAGCGCCCCCGACAGGAAATGCCGCGAAATGCAACGTGGACACATCCCTTTTTTTAAAGAAAACAGAGCTGTTTTTTGCAAAGTGCCTACCTGTAGATTTTGGCCTCTAGCTCAGCCGGCACCTAGGGAAACCTACCAAACCTGTGCATTTTTGAAAACTAGATACCTAGGGGAATCCAAGATGGGGTGACCTGTGGGGCTCTGACCAGGTTCTGTTACCCAGAATCCTTTGCAAACCTCAAATGTTGGCTAAAAAAACTAATTTTCCTCACATTTCGGTGACAGAAAGTTCAGGAATCTGAGAGGAGCCACACATTTCCTTCCACCCAGCGTTCCCCCAAGTGTCCCGATAAAAATTATACCTCACTTGTGTCGGTAGGCCTAGCGCCCGCGACAGGAAATGGCCCAAAACACAACGTGGACACATCACATTTTTTTAAAGTAAACAGTGCCTACCTGTGGATTTTGGCCTCTAGCTCAGCCGGCACCTGGGGAAACCTAGCAAACCAGTGCATTTTTGAAAACTAAAAACCCTGGGGAATCCAAGATGGGGTGAATTGTGGGGCTCTGACCAGGTTCTGTTACCCAGAATCCTTTGCAAACCTCAAAATTTGGCTAAAAAAACACGTTTTCCTCACATTTCGGTGACAGAAAGTTCTGGAATCTGAGAGGAGCCACGAATTCGCTTCCACCTAGCATTCCCACAAATCTCCCAATAAAAATGATACCTCACTTGTGTGGGTAGGCCTAGCGCCCGCAACAGGATGTGCCCCAAACCACAACGTTGACACATCACAGAAAACAGAGCTGTTTTTTGCAAAGTGCCTACCTGTAGATTTTGGCCTTTAGCTCAGCTGGCACCTAGGGAAACCTACCAAACCTGTGCGTTTTTGAAAACTAGAGACCTAGGGGAATCCAAGATAGGGTGACTTGTGGTGCTCTGACCAGGTTCTGTTACCCAGAATCCTTTGCAAACCTCAAAATTTGGCTAAAAAAACACATGTTCCTCACATTTCTGTGACAGAAAGTTCTGGAATCTGAGAGGAGGCACAAATTTCCTTCCACCCAGCGTTCCCCCAAGTCTCACGATAAAAATGATACCTCACTTGTGTGGGTAGGCCTAGCGCCCGCGACAGGAAATGCCGCGAAACGCAACGTGGACACATCCCTTTTTTTAAAGAAAACAGAGCTGTTTTTTTCAAAGTGCCTACCTGTAGATTTTGGCCTCTAGCTCAGCCGGCACCTAGGGAAACCTACCAAACCTGTGCATTTTTGAAAACTAGATACCTAGGGGAATCCAAGATAGGGTGACTTGTGGGGCTCTGACCAGGTTCTGTTACCCAGAATCCTTTGCAAACCTCAAATTTTGGCTAAAAAAAACATTTTCCTCACATTTCGGTGACAGAAAGTTCTGGAATCTGAGAGGAGCCACAAATTTCCTTCCACCCAGCGTTCCCCCAAGTGTCCCCATAAAAATTATACCTCACTTGTGTAGGTAGGCCTAGCGCCCGCGACAGGAAATGGCCCAAAACACAACGTGGACACATCCCTTTTTTTAAAGAAAACAGAGCTGTTTTTTGCAAAGTGCCTACCTGTAGATTTTGGCCTCTAGCTCAGCCGGCACCTAGGGAAACCTACCAAACCTGTGCATTTTTAAAAACTAGATACCTAGGGGAATCCAAGATGGGGTGACTTGTGGGGCTCTGACCAGGTTCTGTTACCCAGAATCCTTTGCAAACCTCAAATGTTGGCTAAAAAAACAAATTTTCCTCACATTTCGGTGACAGAAAGTTCTGGAATCTGAGAGGAGCCACAAATTTCCTTCCACCCAGCGTTCCCCCAAGTGTCCCGATAAAAATTATACCTCACTTGTGTGGGTAGGCCTAGCGCCCGCGACAGGAAATGGCCCAAAACACAACGTGGACACATCACATTTTTTTAAAGAAAACAGTGCCTACCTGTGGATTTTGGCCTCTAGCTCAGCCGGCACCTGGGGAAACCTAGCAAACCAGTGCATTTTTGAAAACTAAAAACCCTGGGGAATCCAAGATGGGGTGAATTGTGGGGCTCTGACCAGGTTCTGTTACCCAGAATCCTTTGCAAACCTCAAAATTTGGCTAAAAAAACACATTTTCCTCACTTTTCGGTGACAGAAAGTTCTGGAATCTGAGAAGAGCCACGAATTTCCTTCCACCTAGCATTCCCACAAATCTCCCAATAAAAATGATACCTCACTTGTGTGGGTAGGCCTAGCGCCCGCGACAGGATGTGCCCCAAACCACAACGTTGACACATCACAGAAAACAGAGCTGTTTTTTGCAAAGTGCCTACCTGTAGATTTTGGCCTCTAGCTCAGCCGGCACCTAGGGAAACCTACCAAACCTGTGCGTTTTTGAAAATTAGAGACCTAGGGGAATCCAAGATGGGGTGAATTGTGAAGCTCTGACCAGGTTCTGTTACCCAGAATCCTTTGCAAACCTCAAAATTTGGCGAAAAAAACACGTTTTCCTCACATTTCTGTGACAGAAAGTTCTGCAATCTGAGAAGAGGCACAAATTTCCTTCCACCCAGCGTTCCCCCAATTATCCCGATAAAAATGATACCTCACTTGTGTGGGTAGGCCTAGCGCCCGCAACAGGAAATGCCCCAAAACGCAACGTGGACACATCCCTTTTTTTTTAAAGAAAACAGAGCTGTTTTTTGCAAAGTGCCTACCTGTAGATTTTGGCCTCTAGCTCAGCCGGCACCTAGGGAAACCTACCAAACCTGTGCGTTTTTGAAAACTAGAGACCTAGGGGAATCCAAGATGGGGTGACTTGTGGGGCTCTGACCAGGTTCTGTTACCCAGAATCCTTTGCAAACCTCAAAATTTGGCTAAAAAAACACATGTTCCTCACATTTCTGTGACAGAAAGTTCTGGAATCTGAGAGGAGGCACAAATTTCCTTCCACCCAGCGTTCCCCCAAGTCTCCCGATAAAAATGATACCTCACTTGTGTGGGTAGGCCTAGCGCCCGCGACAGGAAATGCCCCAAATCGCAACGTGGACACATCCCTTTTTTTGAAAGAAAACAGAGCTGTTTTTTGCAAAGTGCCTACCTGTAGATTTTGGCCTCTAGCTCAGCCGGCACCTAGGGAAACCTACCAAACCTGTGCGTTTTTGAAAACTAGAGACCTAGGGGAATCCAAGATGGGGTGACTTGTGGGGCTCTGACCAGGTTCTGTTACCCAGAATCCTTTGCAAACCTCAAAATGTGGCTAAAAAAACACATGTTCCTCACATTTCTGTGACAGAAAGTTCTGCAATCTGAGAGGAGGCACAAAGTTCCTTCCACCCAGCGTTCCCCCAAGTCTCACGATAAAAATGATACCTCACTTGTGTGGGTAGGCCTAGCGCCCGCGACAGGAAATGCCGCGAAACGCAACGTGGACACATCCCTTTTTTTGAAAGAAAACAGAGCTGTTTTTTGCAAAGTGCCTACCTGTAGATTTTGGCCTCTAGCTCAGCCGGCACCTAGGGAAACCTACCAAACTTGTGCATTTTTGAAAGCTAGAGACCTAGGGGAATCCAAGATGGGGTGACTTGTGGGGCTCTGACCAGGTTCTGTTACCCAGAATCCTTTGCAAACCTCAAATTTTGGCTAAAAAAAACAAATTTTCCTCACATTTCGGTGACAGAAAGTTCTGGAATCTGAGAGGAGCCACAAATTTCCTTCCACCCAGCGTTCCCCCAAGTGTCCCGATAAAAATTATACCTCACTTGTGTGGGTAGGCCTAGCGCCCGCGACAGGAAATGGCCCAAAACACAACGTGGACACATCACATTTTTTTAAAGAAAACAGTGCCTACCTGTGGATTTTGGCCTCTAGCTCAGCCGGCACCTGGGGAAACCTAGCAAGCCAGCGCATTTTTGAAAACTAGATACCCTGGGGAATCCAAGATGGGGTGAATTGTGAAGCTCTGACCAGGTTCTGTTACCCAGAATCCTTTGCAAACCTCAAAATTTGGCGAAAAAAACACGTTTTCCTCACAATTCTGTGACAGAAAGTTCTGCAATCTGAGAGGAGGCACAAATTTCCTTCCACCCAGCGTTCCCCCAAGTATCCCGATAAAAATGATACCTCACTTGTGTGGGTAGGCCTAGCGCCCGCGACAGGAAATGCCCAAAAACGCAACGTGGACAATTCCCTTTTTTTTTAAAGAAAACAGAGCTGTTTTTTGCAAAGTGCCTACCTGTAGATTTTGGCCTCTAGCTCAGCCGGCACCTAGGGAAACCTACCAAACCTGTGCATTTTTGAAAGCTAGAGACCTAGGGGAATCCATAATGGGGTGACTTGTGGGGCTCTGACCAGGTTCTGTTACCCAGAATCCTTTGCAAACCTCAAAATTTGGCTAAAAAAACACATGTTCCTCATATTTCTGTGACAGAAAGTTCTGGAATCTGAGAGGAGGCACAAATTTCCTTCCACTCAGCGTTCCCCCAAGTCTCCTGATAAAAATGATACCTCGCTTGTCTGGGTAGGCCTAGCGCCAGCGACAGGAAATGCTGCAAAACGCAACGTGGACACATCCCTTTTTTTTTAAAGAAAACAGAGCTGTTTTTTGCAAAGTGCCTACCTGTAGATTTTGTTCTCTAGCTCAGCCGGCACCTAAGGAAACCTACCAAACCTGTGCATTTTGAAAACTAGAGACCTAGGGGAATCCAAGATGGGGTGACTTGTGGGGCTCTGACCAGTTTCTATTTCCCAGAATCCTTTGCAAACCTCAAATGTTTGCTAAAAAAACACATTTCCTCACATTTCGGTGACAGAAAGTTCTGGAATCTGAGAGGAGCCACAAATTTCCTTCCACGCAGCGTTCCCCCAAGTCTCCCGATAAAAATGATACCTCACTTGTGTGGGTAGGCCTAGCACCCGCGACAGGAAATGGCCCAAAACACAACGTGGACACATCACATTTTTTTAAAGAAAACAGTGCCTACCCGTGGATTGTGGCCTCTAGCTCAGCCGGCACCTGGGGAAACCTAGCAAACCAGCACATTTTTGAAAACTAGAAACCCTGGGAAATCCAAGATGGGGTGAATTGTGGGGCTCTGACCAGGTTCTGTTACCCAGAATCCTTTGCAAACCTCAAATGTTGGCTAAAAAAACAAATTTTCCTCACATTTCGGTGACAGAAAGTTCTGGAATCTGAGAGGAGCCACAAATTTCCTTCCACCCAGCGTTCCCCCAAGTGTCCCGATAAAAATTATACCTCACTTGTGTGGGTAGGCCTAGCGCCCGCGACAGGAAATGGCCCAAAACACAACGTGGACACATCAAATTTTTTTAAAGAAAACAGTGCCTACCTGTGGATTTTGGCCTCTAGCTCAGCCGGCACCTGGGGAAACCTAGCAAACCAGTGCATTTTTGAAAACTAAAAACCCTGGGGAATCCAAGATGGGGTGAATTGTGGGGCTCTGACCAGGTTCTGTTACCCAGAATCCTTTGCAAACCTCAAAATTTGGCTAAAAAAACACGTTTTCCTCACATTTCGGTGACAGAAAGTTCTGGAATCTGAGAGGAGCCACGAATTTGCTTCCACCTAGCATTCCCACAAATCTCCCAATAAAAATGATACCTCACTTGTGTGGGTAGGCCTAGCGCCCGCAACAGGATGTGCCCCAAACCACAACGTTGACACATCACAGAAAACAGAGCTGTTTTTTGCAAAGTGCCTACCTGTAGATTTTGGCCTCTAGCTCAGCCGGCACCTAGGGAAACCTACCAAACCTGTGCGTTTTTGAAAACTAGAGACCTAGGGGAATCCAAGATGGGGTGACTTCTGGGGCTCTGACCAGGTTCTGTTACCCAGAATCCTTTGCAAAGCTCAAAATGTGGCTAAAAAAACACATGTTCCTCACATTTCTGTGACAGAAAGTTCTGCAATCTGAGAGGAGGCACAAATTTCCTTCCACCCAGCGTTCCCCAAAGTCTCACGATAAAAATGATACCTCAATTGTGTGGGTAGGCCTAGCGCCCGCGACAGGATATGCCGCGAAACGCAACGTGGACACATCCCTTTTTTTAAAGAAAACAGAGCTGTTTTTTTCAAAGTGCCTACCTGTAGATTTTGGCCTCTAGCTCAGCCGGCACCTAGGGAAACCTACCAAACCTGTGCATTTTTGAAAGCTAGAGACCTAGGGGAATCCAAGATAGGGTGACTTGTGGGGCTCTGACCAGGTTCTGTTACCCAGAATCCTTTGCAAACCTCAAATTTTGGCTAAAAAAAACATTTTCCTCACATTTCGGTGACAGAAAGTTCTGGAATCTGAGAGGAGCCACAAATTTCCTTCCACCCAGCGTTCCCCCAAGTGTCCCCATAAAAATTATACCTCACTTGTGTGGGTAGGCCTAGCGCCCGCGACAGGAAATGGCCCAAAACACAACGTGGACACATCCCTTTTTTTAAAGAAAACAGAGCTGTTTTTTGCAAAGTGCCTACCTGTAGATTTTGGCCTCTAGCTCAGCCGGCACCTAGGGAAACCTACCAAACCTGTGCATTTTTAAAAACTAGATACCTAGGGGAATCCAAGATGGGGTGACTTGTGGGGCTCTGACCAGGTTCTGTTACCCAGAATCCTTTGCAAACCTCAAATGTTGGCTAAAAAAACAAATTTTCCTCACATTTCGGTGACAGAAAGTTCTGGAATCTGAGAGGAGCCACAAATTTCCTTCCACCCAGCGTTCCCCCAAGTGTCCCGATAAAAATTATACCTCACTTGTGTGGGTAGGCCTAGCGCCCGCGACAGGAAATGGCCCAAAACACAACGTGGACACATCACATTTTTTTAAAGAAAACAGTGCCTACCTGTGGATTTTGGCCTCTAGCTCAGCCGGCACCTGGGGAAACCTAGCAAACCAGTGCATTTTTGAAAACTAAAAACCCTGGGGAATCCAAGATGGGGTGAATTGTGGGGCTCTGACCAGGTTCTGTTACCCAGAATCCTTTGCAAACCTCAAAATTTGGCTAAAAAAACACGTTTTCCTCACATTTCGGTGCCAGAAAGTTCTGGAATCTGAGAGGAGCCACGAATTTCCTTCCACCTAGCATTCCCACAAATCTCCCAATAAAAATGATACCTCACTTGTGTGGGTAGGCCTAGCGCCCGCGACAGGATGTGCCCCAAACCACAACGTTGACACATCACAGAAAACAGAGCTGTTTTTTGCAAAGTGCCTACCTGTAGATTTTGGCCTCTAGCTCAGCCGGCACCTAGGGAAACCTACCAAACCTGTGCGTTTTTGAAAATTAGAGACCTAGGGGAATCCAAGATGGGGTGAATTGTGAAGCTCTGACCAGGTTCTGTTACCCAGAATCCTTTGCAAACCTCAAAATTTGGCGAAAAAAACACGTTTTCCTCACATTTCTGTGACAGAAAGTTCTGCAATCTGAGAGGAGGCACAAATTTCCTTCCACCCAGCGTTCCCCCAATTATCCCGATAAAAATGATACCTCACTTGTGTGGGTAGGCCTAGCGCCCGCAACAGGAAATGCCCCAAAACGCAACGTGGACACATCCCTTTTTTTTTAAAGAAAACAGAGCTGTTTTTTGCAAAGTGCCTACCTGTAGATTTTGGCCTCTAGCTCAGCCGGCACCTAGGGAAACCTACCAAACCTGTGCGTTTTTGAAAACTAGAGACCTAGGGGAATCCAAGATGGGGTGACTTGTGGGGCTCTGACCAGGTTCTGTTACCCAGAATCCTTTGCAAACCTCAAAATTTGGCTAAAAAAACACATGTTCCTCACATTTCTGTGACAGAAAGTTCTGGAATCTGAGAGGAGGCACAAATTTCCTTCCACCCAGCGTTCCCCCAAGTCTCCCGATAAAAATGATACCTCACTTGTGTGGGTAGGCCTAGCGCCCGCGACAGGAAATGCCCCAAATCGCAACGTGGACACATCCCTTTTTTTGAAAGAAAACAGAGCTGTTTTTTGCAAAGTGCCTACCTGTAGATTTTGGCCTCTAGCTCAGCCGGCACCTAGGGAAACCTACCAAACCTGTGCGTTTTTGAAAACTAGAGACCTAGGGGAATCCAAGATGGGGTGACTTGTGGGGCTCTGACCAGGTTCTGTTACCCAGAATCCTTTGCAAACCTCAAAATGTGGCTAAAAAAACACATGTTCCTCACATTTCTGTGACAGAAAGTTCTGCAATCTGAGAGGAGGCACAAATTTCCTTCCACCCAGCGTTCCCCCAAGTCTCACGATAAAAATGATACCTCACTTGTGTGGGTAGGCCTAGCGCCCGCGACAGGAAATGCCGCGAAACGCAACGTGGACACATCCCTTTTTTTGAAAGAAAACAGAGCTGTTTTTTGCAAAGTGCCTACCTGTAGATTTTGGCCTCTAGCTCAGCCGGCACCTAGGGAAACCTACCAAACCTGTGCATTTTTGAAAGCTAGAGACCTAGGGGAATCCAAGATGGGGTGACTTGTGGGGCTCTGACCAGGTTCTGTTACCCAGAATCCTTTGCAAACCTCAAATTTTGGCTAAAAAAAACAAATTTTCCTCACATTTCGGTGACAGAAAGTTCTGGAATCTGAGAGGAGCCACAAATTTCCTTCCACCCAGCGTTCCCCCAAGTGTCCCGATAAAAATTATACCTCACTTGTGTGGGTAGGCCTAGCGCCCGCAACAGGAAATGGCCCAAAACACAACGTGGACACATCACATTTTTTTAAAGAAAACAGTGCCTACCTGTGGATTTTGGCCTCTAGCTCAGCCGGCACCTGGGGAAACCTAGCAAGCCAGCGCATTTTTGAAAACTAGATACCCTGGGGAATCCAAGATGGGGTGAATTGTGAAGCTCTGACCAGGTTCTGTTACCCAGAATCCTTTGCAAACCTCAAAATGTGGCTAAAAAAACACATGTTCCTCACATTTCTGTGACAGAAAGTTCTGCAATCTGAGAGGAGGCACAAATTTCCTTCCACCCAGCGTTCCCCCAAGTCTCACGATAAAAATGATACCTCACTTGTGTGGGTAGGCCTAGCGCCCGCGACAGGAAATGCCGCGAAACGCAACGTGGACACATCCCTTTTTTTGAAAGAAAACAGAGCTGTTTTTTGCAAAGTGCCTACCTGTAGATTTTGGCCTCTAGCTCAGCCGGCACCTAGGAAACCCTCCAAACCTGTGCATTTTTGAAAGCTAGAGACCTAGGGGAATCCAAAATGGGGTGACTTGTGGGGCTCTGACCAGGTTCTGTTACCCAGAATCCTTTGCAAACCTCAAAATTTGGCTAAAAAAACACATGTTCCTCACATTTCTGTGACAGAAAGTTCTGGAATCTGAGAGGAGCCACAAATTTCCTTCCACCCAGCGTTCCCCCAAGTGTCCCGATAAAAATTATACCTCACTTGTGTGGGTAGGCCTAGCGCCCGCAACAGGAAATGGCCCAAAACACAACGTGGACACATCACATTTTTTTAAAGAAAACAGTGCCTACCTGTGGATTTTGGCCTCTAGCTCAGCCGGCACCTGGGGAAACCTAGCAAGCCAGCGCATTTTTGAAAACTAGATACCCTGGGGAATCCAAGATGGGGTGAATTGTGAAGCTCTGACCAGGTTCTGTTACCCAGAATCCTTTGCAAACCTCAAAATTTGGCAAAAAAAACACGTTTTCCTCACAATTCTGTGACAGAAAGTTCTGCAATCTGAGAGGAGGCACAAATTTCCTTCCACCCAGCGTTCCCCCAAGTATCCCGATAAAAATGATACCTCACTTGTGTGGGTAGGCCTAGCGCCCGCGACAGGAAATGCCACAAAACGCAATGTGGACACATCCCTTTTTTTTAAAGAAAACAGAGCTGTTTTTTGCAAAGTGCCTACCTGTAGATTTTGGCCTATAGCTCAGCCGGCACCTAGGAAACCCTCCAAACCTGTGCATTTTTGAAAGCTAGAGACCTAGGGGAATCCAAAATGGGGTGACTTGTGGGGCTCTGACCAGGTTCTGTTACCCAGAATCCTTTGCAAACCTCAAAATTTGGCTAAAAAAACACATGTTCCTCACATTTCTGTGACAGAAAGTTCTGGAATCTGAGAGGAGGCACAAATTTCCTTCCACCCAGCGTTCCCCCAAGTCTCCCGATAAAAATGATACCTCGCTTGTGTGGGTAGGCCTAGCGCCCGCGACAGGAAATGCCCCAAATCGCAACGTGGACACATCCCTTTTTTTGAAAGAAAACAGAGCTGTTTTTTGCAAAGTGCCTACCTGTAGATTTTGGCCTCTAGCTCAGCCGGCACCTAGGGAAACCTACCAAACCTGTGCGTTTTTGAAAACTAGAGACCTAGGGGAATCCAAGATGGG
Organism: Pleurodeles waltl; assembly: GCF_031143425.1. Lineage (NCBI taxonomy): Eukaryota > Metazoa > Chordata > Amphibia > Caudata > Salamandridae > Pleurodeles > Pleurodeles waltl. The sequence continues at coordinate 761,749,803 of NC_090439.1, read as the reverse complement.
GTGACTTGTGGGGCTCTGACCAGGTTCTGTTACCCAGAATCCTTTGCAAACCTCAAAATGTGGCTAAAAAAACACATGTTCCTCACATTTCTGTGACAGAAAGTTCTGCAATCTGAGAGGAGGCACAAATTTCCTTCCACCCAGCGTTCCCCCAAGTCTCACGATAAAAATGATACCTCACTTGTGTGGGTAGGCCTAGCGCCCGCGACAGGAAATGCCGCGAAACGCAACGTGGACACATCCCTTTTTTTGAAAGAAAACAGAGCTGTTTTTTGCAAAGTGCATACCTGTAGATTTTGGCCTCTAGCTCAGCCGGCACCTAGGGAAACCTACCAAACCTGTGCATTTTTGAAAGCTAGAGACCTAGGGGAATCCAAGATGGGGTGACTTGTGGGGCTCTGACCAGGTTCTGTTACCCAGAATCCTTTGCAAACCTCAAATTTTGGCTAAAAAAAACAAATTTTCCTCACATTTCGGTGACAGAAAGTTCTGGAATCTGAGAGGAGCCACAAATTTCCTTCCACCCAGCGTTCCCCCAAGTGTCCCGATAAAAATTATACCTCACTTGTGTGGGTAGGCCTAGCGCCCGCAACAGGAAATGGCCCAAAACACAACGTGGACACATCACATTTTTTTAAAGAAAACAGTGCCTACCTGTGGATTTTGGCCTCTAGCTCAGCCGGCACCTGGGGAAACCTAGCAAGCCAGCGCATTTTTGAAAACTAGATACCCTGGGGAATCCAAGATGGGGTGAATTGTGAAGCTCTGACCAGGTTCTGTTACCCAGAATCCTTTGCAAACCTCAAAATTTGGCAAAAAAAACACGTTTTCCTCACAATTCTGTGACAGAAAGTTCTGCAATCTGAGAGGAGGCACAAATTTCCTTCCACCCAGCGTTCCCCCAAGTATCCCGATAAAAATGATACCTCACTTGTGTGGGTAGGCCTAGCGCCCGCGACAGGAAATGCCCCAAAACGCAACGTGGACACATCCCTTTTTTTTAAAGAAAACAGAGCTGTTTTTTGCAAAGTGCCTACCTGTAGATTTTGGCCTCTAGCTCAGCCGGCACCTAGGAAACCCTCCAAACCTGTGCATTTTTGAAAGCTAGAGACCTAGGGGAATCCAAAATGGGGTTACTTGTGGGGCTCTGACCAGGTTCTGTTACCCAGAATCCTTTGCAAACCTCAAAATTTGGCTAAAAAAACACATGTTCCTCATATTTCTGTGACAGAAAGTTCTGGAATCTGAGAGGAGGCACAAATTTCCTTCCACTCAGCGTTCCCCCAAGTCTCCTGATAAAAATGATACCTCGCTTGTCTGGGTAGGCCTAGCGCCAGCGACAGGAAATGCTGCAAAACGCAACGTGGACACATCCCTTTTTTTTTAAAGAAAACAGAGCTGTTTTTTGCAAAGTGCCTACCTGTAGATTTTGTTCTCTAGCTCAGCCGGCACCTAAGGAAACCTACCAAACCTGTGCATTTTGAAAACTAGAGACCTAGGGGAATCCAAGATGGGGTGACTTGTGGGGCTCTGACCAGTTTCTATTTCCCAGAATCCTTTGCAAACCTCAAATGTTTGCTAAAAAAACACATTTCCTCACATTTCGGTGACAGAAAGTTCTGGAATCTGAGAGGAGCCACAAATTTCCTTCCACGCAGCGTTCCCCCAAGTCTCCCGATAAAAATGATACCTCACTTGTGTGGGTAGGCCTAGCACCCGCGACAGGAAATGGCCCAAAACACAACGTGGACACATCACATTTTTTTAAAGAAAACAGTGCCTACCCGTGGATTGTGGCCTCTAGCTCAGCCGGCACCTGGGGAAACCTAGCAAACCAGCACATTTTTGAAAACTAGAAACCCTGGGAAATCCAAGATGGGGTGAATTGTGGGGCTCTGACCAGGTTCTGTTACCCAGAATCCTTTGCAAACCTCAAAATTTGGCTAAAAAAACACGCTTTCCTCAAATTTCGGTTACAGAAAGTTCTGGAATCTGAGAGGAGCCACACATTTCCTTCCACCTAGCGTTCCCACAAATCTCCCAATAAAAATGATACCTCACTTTTGTGGGTAGGCCTAGCGCCCGCAACAGGAAATGGCCCAAAACACAACGTGGACACATCAAATTTTTTCATAGAAAACAGTCCCTACCTGTGGATTTTGGCCTCTAGCTCAGCCGGCCCAGGGGGGGCAGAAATGGCCTAAAATAAATGTGTCCCCCACCCCCCAACCCCCTAACCCCCCCAAACCCCCCTGGGAGCGACCGTTGACTATGGGGTCGCTCCCCCTGCGTGACATTGGCGCCCAAAAAAATTCCCGGTGCCTAGTGGTTTCTGCAATCTACAATCCGCCAATCTGCCCCTAAGGGGGGCAGAAATTGCCTAAAATAAATTTGCCCCCCCACCCCCCCCCCGGGGAGTGACCCTTGCCTACAAGGTCACTCCCCTTGCGTGACGGCGCAAAAAAAAGATCCCTGGTGCCCAAGGAGGGCAGAAATGGTCTAAATACAATTTGCCCCCCAGGGGAGCGACCCTTGCCTAAGGGGTCGCTCGCCATCTGTAAAAAACAAACAAACAAAAAAAAAAACACAAAAAAACAATTTGCCCTGGCGCCTAGAGGTTTCTGTCCCCCCTAGGGGCAGATCGGCCTAATACCAATAGGCCGATCTGCCCCCAGGGGGGGCAGAAATGGCCTAAAATAAATTTGCCCCCCCACATCCCCCGGGGAGCGACCCTTGCCTACAAGGTAACCCCCTTGCGTGATGGCGCAAAAAAAAAGATCCCTGGTGCCTAGTGGTTTCTGCCCTCCTTGGGGGCAGATTGACCTACAATTGGCCAATCTGCTCCCAAGTGGGCCGAAATGGTCTAAATACAATTTGCCCCCCAGGGGAGCGACCCTTGCCTAAGGGGTCGCTCCCCATCTCTAAAAAAACAAACAAACAAAAAAAAAAAACATAAAAAAACTATTTGCCCTGGCGCCTAGAGGTTTCTGCCCCCCCTGGGGCCTAATACCAATAGGCCGATCTGCCCCCAGGGGGGCAGAAGTGGCCAAAAATAAATTTGCCCCCCTAACTCCCCCCTCCCCCCCGGGTAGCGACCCTTGCCTACAAGGTCGCTCCCCTTGCGTGACGGTGCAAAAAAAAGATCCCTGGTGCCTAGTGGTTTCTGCCCCCTTGGGGGCAGATTGACCTACAATCGGCCAATCTGCCCCCAAGGGGGGCAGAAATGGTCTAAACACAATTTGCCCCCCAGGGGAGCGACCCTTGCCTAATGGGTCGCTCCCCATCTCTAAAAAAACAAACAAACAAAAAAAAAACACAAAAAGACTATTTGTCCTGGCGCCTAGAGGTTTCTGCCCCCCCTGGGGGCAGATCGGCCTAATACCAATAGGCCGATCTGCCCCCAGGGGGGGCAGAAATGGCCTAAAATAAATTTCCCCCCCCCCCCGGGAGCGACCCTTGCCTACAAGGTCGCTCCCCTTGCGTGACGGCGCAAAAAAAAGATCCCTGGCGCCTAGTGGTTTCTGCCCAGTGACCTAAAATCGGCCGATCTGCCCCCAAAGTGGGCAGAAATGGCCTAAATACAATATGCCCCTCCAGGGGACCGACCCTTGCCTAAGGGGACGCTCCCCATCTGTAAAACACAACAAAAAAAAAATCCCTGGTGCCTAGTGGTTTCTGCCCCCCATGGGGGCAGATCGGCCTAATAAAAATAGGCTGATCTGCCCCCATGGGGGGTAGAAATGGGCTAAAATAAATTTGCCCCCCAGGGGAACGACCCTTGCCTAAGGGGTCTCTCCCCTTACGTGAAAAACAAACAAACAAAAAAAACTCCCTGGTGTCTAGTGGTTTCTGCCCCCCTTGGGGCAGATTGGCCTCATAAAAATAGGCCAATCTGCCCCCAAGGGGGGCAGAAATGGCCTAAATATAATTTGCCCCCTATGGGAGCGACCCTTGCCTAAGGGGTCGCTCCCCACACCTAAAACACAAAAAAAACCACAAAAAAAACAAAAGTTTACAAGGGGGGGGGGGGGGGCAGAAAAGGCCTTAAAAAAAAATGCCCCCCTGGGAGCGACCCTTGCCCAAGGGGTCGCTCCCTTTTTGTCACTTTCCCCCTCAAAAAAATATCCCTGGTGTCTAGTGGGCGTTTCAAAAGCCGGATTGCAAGCAATCCGGCTTTTGAAACGCTTGGAGAGACTTCAAAGGGAAGGAAATAAATTTCCTTCCCTTTGAAGCCTCTCCTTGCCTCCCCCACGTGATCGAAAGAGAAATGCTGAGCATTTCTCTTTCGATCGCGCTGGAAGTTCTGCTTCCAGCGCGATGGGGGAGGTTGTGTGATTGTCAGCACGCGCTCGGGCGCTGACGTCACAGGGGGGGTGGGGGGTTCGGGGGTTGAAGGGGAAGGGATTCCCCTTTCAGCCCTGACCTGGGGGGGTGTGGGGGCGGCCCTCGGGGGAGCGCTAGCACTTCTCCCGAGGGCAGAATTCAGGACGTAATGGTTACGTCCATGGCGCCACACGGGCGCTGCCAAGGACGTAACCATTACGTCACTGGCGGGGAAGGGGTTAAAAGATCTCCGGTAAAGAGCCCCCATGAGGGGCCCGTCAGATATTGCAGTGCCGCTCTGACAAGGAGCAAAGCCCGATGATGAAGTATGTCACCAATTGGTGAGTGAGGGCTATTGTTTCTGATATAGGTTATCCACAGGGACTACTCCGGATCTCTCCTACACTTGGGAGATATCCAAACAGAAACATTTATTTTGGAACTGTGCATCCTTTGTTCTATGACAAACAGGATATGCACACATATACAGGGAGTGCAGAATTATTAGGCAAGTTGTATTGTTGAGGATTAATTTTATTATTGAACAACAACCATGTTCTCAATGAACCCAAAAAACTCATTAATATCAAAGCTGAATATTTTTGGAAGTAGTTTTTAGTTTGTTTTTAGTTTTAGCTATGTTAGGGGGATATCTGTGTGTGCAGGTGACTATCACTGTGCATAATTATTAGGCAACTTAACAAAAAAAAATATATACCCATTTCAATTATTTATTATTACCATTGAAACCAATATAACATCTCAACATTCACAAATATACATTTCTGACATTCAAAAACAAAACAAAAACAAATCAGTGACCAATATAGCCACCTTTCTTTGCAAGGACACTCAAAAGCCTGCCATCCATGGATTCTGTCAGTGTTTTGATCTGTTCACCATCAACATTGCGTGCAGCAGCAACCACAGCCTCCCAGACACTGTTCAGAGAGGTGTACTGTTTTCCCTCCTTGTAAATCTCACATTTGATGATGGACCACAGGTTCTCAATGGGGTTCAGATCAGGTGAACAAGGAGGCCATGTCATTAGATTTCCTTCTTTTATACCCTTTCTTGCCAGCCACGCTGTGGAGTACTTGGACGCGTGTGATGGAGCATTGTCCTGCATGAAAATCATGTTTTTCTTGAAGGATGCAGACTTCTTCCTGTACCACTGCTTGAAGAAGGTGTCTTCCAGGAACTGGCAGTAGGACTGGGAGTTGAGCTTGACTCCATCCTCAACCCGAAAAGGCCCCACAAGCTCATCTTTGATGATACCAGCCCAAACCAGTACTCCACCTCCACCTTGCTGACGTCTGAGTCGGACTGGAGCTCTCTGCCCTTTACCAATCCAGCCACGGGCCCATCCATCTGGCCCATCAAGACTCACTCTCATTTCATCAGTCCATAAAACCTTAGAAAAATCAGTCTTGAGATATTTCTTGGCCCAGTCTTGACATTTCAGCTTGTGTGTCTTGTTCAGTGGTGGTCGTCTTTCAGCCTTTCTTACCTTGGCCATGTCTCTGAGTATTGCACACCTTGTGCTTTTGGGCACTCCAGTGATGTTGCAGCTCTGAAATATGGCCAAACTGGTGGCAAGTGGCATCGTGGCAGCTGCACGCTTGACTTTTCTCAGTTCATGGGCAGTTATTTTGCGCCTTGGTTTTTCCACACGCTTCTTGCGACCCTGTTGACTATTTTGAATGAAACGCTTGATTGTTCGATGATCACGCTTCAGAAGCTTTGCAATTTTAAGAGTGCTGCATCCCTCTGCAAGATATCTCACTATTTTTGACTTTTCTGAGCCTGTCAAGTCCTTCTTTTGACCCATTTTGCCAAAGGAAAGGAAGTTGCCTAATAATTATACACACCTGATATAGGGTGTTGATGTCATTACACCACACCCCTTCTCATTACAGAGATGCACATCACCTAATATGCTTAATTGGTAGTAGGCTTTCGAGCCTATACAGCTTGGAGTAAGACAACATGCATAAAGAGGATGATGTGGTCAAAATACTCATTTGCCTAATAATTCTGCACTCCCTGAACTTGCCCACCTATCTGTTGTAGGTTACCCAGAAGCCATAATCTACCTGTGAAAAGTTCAGAACAATGTGAAGGCTTTGTGTAATATGGACTTCACCACCTAAAGTAACTAGAGTGTCTAAATGAAGTGTACTATCCATGGCAAGTTGTCCATTGGATCTAAGACCATTCACAGAACCAACTTGCCCACCGTTGTACCGTTGGTAGCCTATGAGAGGTTGGATAGCAAAAAATTGTTTGGTACACAGTAAACGCTGTGCGTAGTAGGTCTTTGACCTCCTGAATGGGCTTATGTATCTGGAGGGAGTGGGCTTTTCGTGATATGCTCTGACATCATTGAAACCATCATTCATGACTTCTGAAATGATATCATTGATGACCTCACTGTGCATGACGAGCAGGAGAGTTATAGTTAATTCAGTTAGATATAACTGGTGAATTGCAGTGTTTTTTTTTTTACCTGAATGGAGGGAGCCTTTGGAACACTGGCAACATTAAAGATATGGCTCAGGAACAGTCACACTGACAAAAATACAATATCCTCCATATATAGATTAATAAATGATGACTAATGCGCAATTAAAGCCCTGACACAGAAAAGGTGAGAAGGCAAATTGGGGAAGACTTTTGTGGAGAGGGAGTGGGCTAAGATATGCAATAGAAACCAGTAGATCTGGGAGAGTTTGTCAATCGAAAAATATACAATATAAATTATTGCATTTTTTAAATAGAATACCACAGAAGCTTGTAGAATTAATGGAAATACCGCAGATGTTTTCAGGGATGAGGCACACTGGCCACAATGACACCTCTGCCACTGCCACATCTGAAATTGCCACATCTTCTACGGTACTGCTCCAAATTAGAAAATACTGGGACACCACACTCCTAGATCTGGCAACAGCCTTTGAAAAGTCCATTGAGCAAGACCAGTGTATGTTCCTACTAAGCTCCCTCCATTTGAGAGGGAGGTCTTACAAGTCAGTCTGGAGCAAACAAAACACCATAGCTCGCACAAGAACAATTCAAACAATACTAGTGACATGGAATACCCATTCACCCTCTATCCATGACCACTTGCTCAATAGAATGTGGAACCTTCTTGCTAAGGAGTAAATCACACAGCATTTAGAACAGCGATACAAAACATATGGCAATGATTGGGTTTGGTTATTGCAATACTTAGCAAATGAGCCAACATATATAACGTATTCACTTTAACTGCTCAGCCTCTCCCCACGACCCCAGTTGCTAAGCCCTTTTTTTGGCTATTTGTCGTAGTTTGCGCTTGAGCTCCAAACCTTTTTTTCTACATATGATATCCACGCTAACTTTGAATTTTTTCTAACATCCTGGGGATCCTAAGGGTACACCGGGTTTGTAGATTCCCCTAGAGGGGACCAAGAAAAAAGGCAAAATACAGCTACATTTTGAGTTGTTTTGGGAAAGATAGGAAAGAAGTGCTCTGGATATGGTCTGTTTTTTCCAAACAATGGCATCAATGAATGGTTTGCTGCGCTAAAGTAGCCACCTTCCCAGCTTTCGGGAATTTGCAGAGCTGAATAAAAACCTAATTATTTTAAAGTTTTTTCATTTTTCAAAGTTGTGGCCCATTTTTCCTATTTTTTGTTGTTTCCCCCTACTTCCAGTTTGTGACGGAAACCACTGCGAACCCCATGGCTGACAGGGATTTCACATGTAACATGGATATACCACAGTTTTCCACAGAAAACAGACCCTTTACTTGCAAGCTGGGAAGTTGTAAATTTTGGACCTTAGCTCAGCCGATGCCGAGGAAAAACTAGCAAACTTGCACATTTATCAAAGCTAGAGACATGGGGAATCCAGGGTGGGGTGACTTGTGTGACTCTCACCATGATTCTTTTACTCAGAATCTCTTGCAAACTTCACATGTTTAATAAAAAAAACAAATTTCCTTACATTTCTGTGATGGAAAGTTCTGCAATCTGTGGGGAGTCACAAACTTTCTTCCATCCATTATTCCCCTTTTTTCACAGTTTTCCACTCAATGCTGACACTGTTTTTTTTGCAAAGTAGATAGCTGTGGATTTTAGGCCTTGGCTCAGCCGCACCTCTGAAAATTAGACAACCAGGGGAGCAAAAGAGTGGGTGAGTGACTTGCATTGCTCGCACTAGGTAATTTTACCCAGAAGCCCTTACAAATGTCACACTTTGTTAAAAGCACATATTTTTCTCAAATTTCTGTGATAGAAGCTTCTAGAATCTGCATTAGGTCACATATTTCTTACCACCCTCACTTCCTATACATCACTCGATAAGAGTGGTACCCCACTTCAGTGGATGATACAAGAGACCATGACAAAAAAAGGCCCTAATACACCACATTGAGAGATAAGCAATAGGGGTAGTTGCTGTATCTGGCCATGCTGTGGTACCACCATGCAAACTATGAACCACACATTTTTGAAAAGTAGGCACCCAGGGGATTTCACTACAGTCTGCCTTTTGTGACTCTCATAAGGTTTTCTTACCCACAATGCCCTGCAAACCTCAAACTTTGGCTTGAATCATTCATGTTCCTTACATTTATGTGATGGAATCTGTAAGACCTGGCATCCTTGGCATGGTTTCCCCAGACTTATTGCTTGATGACCTCCTGTTTTTCTGACTTCATTTCTGCTGGCTTTAGGATTCTGTGAACTTTACCACTGCTGACCAGTGCAGAAGTGCAAGTGTTTTGTATTCTAACCACAGATATATTGGCTTGTCCACAATTGGCATATTTAATTTACTTGTAAGTCTTTAGTCAAGTAAACTATATGTGCCCAAGACCTGTAAATTGAATGCTACTTGTGGGCCTGCAGCACTGATTGTGCCACCCACAATATTAGCCCTTTAAGCATGTTCCAGGCCTGCCACTTCAGAGCCTCACTTTCCAGGCTTAAACCTTATTTTTTAATACATGTAAGTAATCCCTGAGGGATGCCCTAGCTAGCCCAAAGGGCAGGATACAGTGTATTTAAAAAGTTGGACATGTACTTTTAAGTTTAACATGTCCTGGTAGTGAAAACCCACAAAATTCATTTTTCACAACTACAAGGCAGATCTCTCCCATATGTTAACATTGGATTACCTTGAAATAGTCTTTAAGTTAAATTTCAAGTTGGGAAAAGATAGAAATTTGGAGTTTGGTGTCTCCAGGCCCAAAACTTAAAATCACAACTCATGGTGAATTTGGATTTTAAATTGTACGTCTGAAAATGCCATTTAGAAAGTTGGCTTTTTTTTTTTACTTTAACCATTCTGTACCTCTGCCTATCTCAGAATACACATCTGGGGTGGGGGGCAGCTGGGCTTTGTGCATTCCCTCTAAACAGTCACACACAAAGGGAGCTGATGGCCCATTACCATGTTTATAGGCCTTCGTGGCTTAGATGGGAGAGAGGAGCTTACACTTACACCTGAATAGGGGTGTGCCTGTCCCCACACAAAGAACTGCATAACCTCATGCAGAGTGTCTGTAGCCAGGGAAGGAAGGACAGGGACCATGTGCACTTCAAAGACCTCTCTTAGAAATCCCTCTGCTTGTTGTGTCTGCTCTTCTGCCTGCTGCCCTCTTTATTTGGTGGTGAGAAGGACTGGACCTAAATCCTACATCCTCAGAACCTAGTAACTTCAAGGGCTTGCTGGCATGCTGGCATGCCTCCTGTTCTGCAGTGTTCTGCAGTGTCAGGGAAATCAATGACTGCCTACATCACCCTAACGGCACCTGGATGCCATCATCCCGTGAGTCCTCCCCTTGCAAGTGGTGCCAATCCAGTTTTTGGCCTTTTTGAAGAAGGTCTTTGTGCTGCAACACTCAACATCGACGCATTGAAAGTAAGTCATTGTGCTGCAACATTCAACATCGACCCTTCACTGGAACCAGCGCAGACCACTTGACAATGCATCGTCTGCCTGCAGTGCTGCTTAAAGCCAAAGCCTTCCCAGAGCGCTTCTCAACGCAAAAGCCTTCCCTGAGCACTGCTAGACTATGACACCTCACCATCTACAGTGGGTTTGATGCCCTCACAAACTTTCTTCCATCCATTATTCCACTTTTTTCACAGTTTTCCACACAATGCTGACACTGTGTGCTGCTCAATGCCACAGCTTTCTCCAGTATGCGGATCAACAATGACGCACCTCTGATGAAAACCTTGCATCGATGACAGCTCCTCACCTCCCGGCTCCTTGCAGCTTGACCTCGACTTCAACACCACTGCCCCAAAGGCACTGTGTTCAATGGGCTAAAGCTGGTCCATGTATCTGACCTTCACTCATTCATGGTTAACCTGAACTTTTGGATTTACCCTGGACTAGCGCAACCTCAAGTAACTTCTAAGCACTATTGATTTTTAAGCACTATATTTGCAAATATTCTGTCAAAAATTCATATCTCGCTCTTCTACTGATTGGATTTTCATCATTTTGGTTATGTTTTACTCTTAAAAATATTCTTTATTTTTCTAAACTTGTGAGGAATATTTTTGTCATGTTTTCACAGTGTTACTGTAATTTAGGTGTTGTACAAATACTTTACATATTACCTCTTAACTTAAACATGACTGTGTTATATTTGACTTGTCCTGACTAGGAGTGTGGTACCTATTCGGACATAGTGCATACCTCTGCTGACAAGAGACCCAATTTCTAACACAATACACAAAATTCCTCCCACCCAGAGTGCTTCCACTAATCCCAATAAAAATGCTGCCTTCTTGAGTGGCTGGGCTGAGTGCCTGTGATAGGAATGAACCGACCTAAAGTCAATTGGTGTTCCATTGTTGTACTTCCATTGACACAGGTTTGATGCTTTCCTGTCCCGAGCACTAGGCCAAGCCACAGAAATGGGATATCATTTTTATCGGAAGAAGTGGGAGAATGCATGTTGGTAGGAATTATGTGGATTCCTCCTGATTCCAGACTTTTCCATCACAGAAATTAAAGGAAAGTGTATGATTTTAGACACAATTTAAGGTTTGCAGGGCATTGGGGGTTAGAAAACATGCAAATCACACCACCCTCAACTTCCCCAGGTGTCTAGTTTTCAGAAATGTGTGGGTTTGGTAGGTTTCTTATGTGGCTGCTGAGCACGGGCCCAGTTGATGCTGCTAACCTATTGCCACAGCAGGTTTGCTTACTGATAGGAAATGTTCATGTTTCCACTTTACATTTCAGGGCTATTCTTGTTGCGGACACTAGGCCCACTCATATAAGAATTTTAGTGTTTCTATCTTAAGAACTGTGCTAATGCTGGGCATTAGGAATTTTATGAATCTGTGTGTATTCCAGAAGTTTATATACAGAACTGCAAGGACAATGTATAATTTTAGGCAGAATTGGAGGTAATCAGAGGATTGTGGATAAGCAAATATAATGAAATACATGCAAGACATATGATTCTGGACTCTTCTCGATGTCTAGTTTTCCAAAATGTCAGGATCTGGTAGTTTTCTCCAGATGGTGGCCAACACAAGCCCAAAATGTGCAGTCATTCACCATGGCAAGTCGGAAGATATTCGGATTTAGCCCCACTCTCTTGGCTTATATGTAAAAATGACACCCAAAAAAATAAAAATTGTCCTGTCGCTTGCCTGTGGGATGGTATGCTATAGTCTGCAGGAGAGCAGAAAGACTGTTGAGGCTTTAGGGGTGAGGGTGGGGCCTGATATCAGGATGCACCAGACACACTTCATTAAATTGTAAAAATAATAGTCCTGCTCCCAGGCTTGGGGCTAACACTCTCTCTGCCCTCTGGGGAGGCCAAAATACTGGTTTGTACTCTTTGGGATGGGATTATGGCCTAATGTCAAAGTGCGACACCCACACCCCTTTCTTCTGCAATTGCCCGTGTTCAGTGGGTTTTCTACCCCCCAGGAGGAGGAGTTGGGGGTAACCTCCCCAATAAGGACAAAGTTCCTATCTGCCTCCAGAGGAAGAAAGGCACTATTGCCTCTTCTGGGGTCGGGTATGGCTCAATGCCAGGGTAGGTCACCACCTCCAACTGTTTGTTTTGCCAGCATTTTGTGTTCCCTGATGTGTAGTGGGCTTTCAGGGGCATACTGGGGGCAAACTCCATGTCTGCCTGGGTGGAGCAGATCGACTGGTTTGTCCCTATTGGGGTGGGTGTGCTGGCAATGACGGAGTGCAACACCCTCACCCCTTTCGTTTCACATAAATGCAAAATGTTGGGTGCTTAGTAAGCTTTCGACCCCTCCCCCACTGGGACAAACTTCTTATCTGCCCCCGAGGGGCAGAAAGAGAATATTGACCCTTCTGGGATGCCGGTATGGCTTGATGTCAGGGTAGGCAGCCACCTCCTTTTGTTTCTTTAGCAACCATTTTGAATTCCCTGATATACAGTGAGCTTTCTATCTCCCCCTCCCCACAGGGACAAATTGGGAGCAATCCCCCTTTCTGCCCTTGAGGGGGCAGGAAGACAAGATTGACCCTTTTGTCTGAAACCTGCATTAAAATGCTTAGAGAACTACAGCTTATCGCAGAGTATTGATCTGAATGTCTAAACAGCTTATTGAAAGACTAGGCACTCCAAGCGAGATCCGGTCAACTATATAAACTATGCACCAAGGTAAGTTGAGTCCAGACAAATGTGCTCCACCAAGAGGGTGCATTACACACAAGACCATATTATTCTCTACAAAAAGGAAAGGAAGGCCAGGGGGCATGAGGGAAGTGATGGATGTTTTATTAGTGTCTTAAGCTATCTCAATCCCCTCACCTGCCAATGGTTATATGCCATGGTATGTATTTCCAAAAATCAATAAAAAGTTTTGAAACTAAAAACAGAAAATGTGTGGTATTTCTGCTATGCAGTAAATATGCACTCAAGGGTAACAGTATTTAGCAGGTGTGGTAAACACCTCATCCTTTTCCAACCTACTTGGAATTGGGCCAATGTAAGTGTATACAATAATCGCTTCATAGGCCCCAATTTTTAGTTTGGAGGAGAATTTGGGATGGGAAATGTAGATTTTGTTACAGACACCCCACAATTTTCTCCTGACAGATTTGGTTGTTTAATATTATCATGAGAATATGTCTGAAAAAGGCAAAATGGGGATTTTGGTGTGAGAAATATCAGTTCTGCATTTTATGTCTCAATTTCAAGTTAAAAAGTAGAAAACATGGAATTGGTGTAATTATGGTACATGGTAATCACCTAATTCTGAGAGCATTAGTGTGATATTCTTAATATCAGTCCTGGTCCAATCAACCTGTAATTATGGACATAGGTCCTGATTCACATATGTGAGTTACACTTTTTAGCAAGTTTATACTTTGTAGTAAGTTTATTTCTTTCACTATTCTCAAACTCTGAGTGTACAGTTAGTACAAAAGTGTAAGTTACATGTCTCCACACCCAGAATAATGGAATAGGGGTTACTCTTGTGTGGGTGGGTGACATCCCTCACAAAACCCCTTCCTGACTCCCCGTAAACCTGCCTCACTCCTCTCTCACTCCTCCCTAACCCCATCCCCTTTTGTATTGTGTACCCCTTTTCCCACCCACTTTCCCTTATAATATAATACTACAATTTATACTTACGTGTACGGAGACACTGCTGTGAGGGTGCAGAACGCTGTACATATAAGTATAGGTGAAACTTGCAATTTGTATTTTGTTTTGTAGTACTGCAAACTGCAGTTAAGTGTTGAGAAGTGCTTCTTTACTTGCAGATCATTAGTGGATTTGTGTTAAATGCCAATTTTCTGCGCACACCGATCATCCAACCATGCTAGTAATTTAATTAGATTTGAGGTCCGGCCATAGCTCTGGTTTCAGTAAAAATGATTGGTAAGCATTAATGAAAGGATGGTGACCTGAACCAAAATGGCAACTACAATTAAAAAAACCTTGTGTTGTGCAATTTCATTCTCTCCATTTATGCTGCATTCATATAACCATGGCTGGAGAATTTTAAAACTTTAAAAAATAATATACACAGGCATAGAAAGATTATCATTGAACGCTAATGTTTAGCATAGAAATGTATATTCTTCCTCTTAGGGGAACCAACGGTAGGCATACCCATCGTTCCATGAACCCTAATGTAAGAAAAGGAAATAGGCAGACTGTCCCTGGTTAAGCACTATAGTATATAATAACTGCAGTGCAGTGGCACCGCACACCGTTGGGTCATGGTACCACTGCACCTTCAGCACTACTGACAGCTACATCACAGACTAGGTAAATTAGGGCTGAATCACTTTTTGTCATATATGGCAGCCTTGATAATGCTGAGGTTTAACAAGTTAAACTGGACAGCAGTGATAGAGGATGGAATTTAGATCTTAACGATGTTATGTCAAGCCATATCAACGGTGGACAAGAGAAGACTGGCAAGTTGATGGTGTTCCACCGGCTGTATTTAGATGTTACAGCTCTGCAAGCAGGAGGGGGACTTGGGACGGATTTCTTATGAAGGGAGACGGCGGCAGGACCCAATGGACTTCGTGCAATGGCAGGGGTTATGAAATAGAGGCAAGTGACACACACTCTACCTTAGCCATAGGTGTCCCTCTGCACTACACGTTACACAACAGACAACATACAACTAATCATCCATTATAATTCAACTCGTACATGCCGAAAAACGCACATTGACATACATCCATGACACAACATACACACACCATACACACTGCACCAACATAACACACAACCACAACAATCAACACAATTACACAATCTCTTACACAAACACACGTACACATGCACAACTACACACATCATGACAACTTCTGCCACACAACACTTATCTGAATGTGTCACATGCCAACACAACATACACAACAACATCAATCTCACATGCAAGTTACACATACAAACACATCCACATCACTCAGTCCTGCTTCCTCCATCTTAACCAGCCGATCTACACACACCCATACAAATATTGACTCACATACACAGCAGATAGCACAAACCTACGTGTACAGGCCCTAATGCAATGTGCAAACATGGACACCATTATCCAGTGTGAGTGCACCGTCATAGTGATGCCAGCATTCATCTGACAATGAACGATGACATCACAATGACAGTTGGGTATATGTGCGATATACGTGTTGTGCCAGTATGTCCCAAGTCAAGTATGACACCATCATGCACCCAATATTTGCATTTAATAATGATTTAAAAAAATTACTGTGACATGTATATGCCTGCAGTGGTCCCCTGGCAATGCAGCACCCCTACCTTCGAGTCCAGCGACATGGGGGTCGTGTTTTCTTCATGGGTCAGTGGCAGCAGTGACATAAGGTATTGTCCAGTCATGTCCAGTTCAACATGGGGGTGGAATAGGGAAAAAGGTGAGTTTTCACCGGTTCCCCCGCCATCCACCAACTCTAACATGGAGGTTGGACCACGGCCTTTTCTTGGTGGTGAGCCACATCCAAATCTGCATGACGGAAGCGTGGCTGGAATCCCACCGGCATCCACTTTTCCCTCTCCCATCATCAACGCAGGTAGTTTTTCTTGGCTGAGGTGGCGGTTCCAATGAGGTCTTTCATCTATGGAACTGCCAAAATCTTAATAGGGCGGGCAGACTGTCACAGCAGCGGATGGGTTTTCAGTCGAAAAGTTGATGGCCGGACCATTACCACCAACATCTAAATCAGTCCTGTAATGTTGAACCGCAGACAAGCAGACAAAAAGTAAGCTACGTGTATTCAGTGAAAGAGACAGCAGACCAGAATTTGTCTACTGACCCTCAGGTAGAAATGTAGAAGGAGTCAAAGGAAGAATTAGGAACATACGGTAAAGCAGGAACTGAAAAGAGCAGTGATTACCAACCTGTGGTCTGGGGACCCCTGGGTTTCTGTGAAGTCTACTTGGGGGGGTCCGCAATTACTTAGAAAATTAAATAATATTAGCTGATTAATAAAGTGTATATAAATAAATAAGCTAACTGTATAATTTCGGAGCTTAAAATGGTTTGTAAATGTAATGAAATTTGAACTTGGAGGCTAAAAAGTAAGGTCCTAATTTAGGAGGGCCTAGCTCCATTCTAATGACATATTAGGGTCATTTTTTAATGCGAATATGATGTTAGATGGCCAAAAATGCTGTGCCCTATTTACAAAGTAGTGCAGTGCTTGCATTGCATCACTTTGTAGCTCCTTGCACCACATTATGGCTGTGCAGGCATAATGTATGCAAGGTGGGCGTACCCCCATTAGGGGGCCAAACAAATTGAGATTTCTTTGCATCATTTCTATCTGCATTTTTAATGCCTGCTCAGGGCAGGCATTAAGAGGAAAAACCCATTGTTTATAATGGGCCTTTGGGTGCTTTGCAGGATTAGCATCAACATTTTTTAGGCTAATCCTGCAAAATGCCAAACAAGCATAAAAAATTATCATGCTAGATCCCTAACTACTGCCATGGTGCACCGTATCACAAATATGGCGCACACATGGTGGCGGTAGGGGGCGCTAAGGGCCTCAAGAAAAGTGGCGCTGCACAACGTGCAGCGCCACTTTTCATAACTCTGCCCCTAAATTAGTATCCTCAGACTGATTTGTGAGAGCACTGCAAGTGCATCATACAGAAAAGAATATGGATGATGAGTGGCCTCAATTGAATTAGTTTTGATTGTGAATTAAATTATTTATGTTATCATTTGTTTATTTGATGAAGGCTTGTTTCTGTATTGTTTGTGTATCGTTTAGAGGTTCAAATCATCGAAAGTGCTTAGACCAGGTTCCTTGGCTCCCAGTAATTACTCGGTGGGGTCCCCAGTTCCAGAAATGATTAAGTAGGTGTCCTCAGAAGAGAAGTCAAAAGGCTGAGAACTGCTGAAATAAAGGGTGATTATTACTGTACATGCAGTGGACATTCAAAAGCAATGTTACCTTGCCTCTGATGTCATCACTGTGCATAGATTGTACAGTCAAAAGCAATGCTATGCCGCCTCTAATATCACCACAAATACAGCAGACCAGCACTAGCCACGCCCTTTGCCTTTAATATCATTATCACCATACATGCAGTGCACAGCTGTTGGCATGACCTCTGTGCCTTTCATAATTTCACTGCATACACAGGGCAATCAATGACTATGTTACAATGTTGCCGCCCATATTGGACGACTACTAGCCATGGCGCCATTGCCTCTATATTATCACCCGCTATACAGTGAACAATGTCCTTAATGCAAAATGGAGAATTTACAATTGTACAAATGAATATTCTATTTCAAGCACAGAAGTATATATATATATATATATATATATATATATATATATATATATACATACATATATACATATGTGTGGGGATTTTATTCTTTTTCTTATTATTTTGTAATTGTATACAGCGCAAACTCGACCCGAAGGTATTGGACAGCTTTACATGTGCACCAGATACATTAGACAGCATTTTTCTTGCACGCTAATATTTAGAACAGAAATGTAGTTTTTTATCCTAGAGGTTACACTGTTGACCTTAATTGAATGCTTTAAATGCAATATGGTACTCTTAACCCCATTAGATTTCTGTGCATCTCAAATAAGCTGTGCAGGGACTACTTATCCGCTAATGAATCAATTTGTTCGGATAGACTTGTGGTCAAAGATGGAGTCAAAGGTCATATAGAGCAGTTACGGAATCACCTTCTTTTCGATAGGATAGCCACGCCATTGTGACCTTCTCGTGAAGGCACTATGTTGCAAAGTGGAACATGGTTTGTAGTTCGACCTCTACCAGTCGGATGCTACCAACGTGCACCTACGTGCTTTTTAGCATTACATATATATATTATTAATAATGATTATAGGTAGTTTTAATTTGCTCAGTGCTGTCTTATGGAAACAGAAATCAGCGTTCTCAATTTACTTCTTCGAGCAAAACATAAATATGTATTACTGTTGGTGCTGGTGCAAAAATAGCAATGGTAGCTGGAAAAAAAAATTGAGGCAAAACAGCACAGCATTATAAAGAATATGAAATTAAATATCTCTGCCTTCATGGCAAATTTGTGCACCTGGGCAGTTTTTCCAATGAGTTTCCAGAATATATGCACCTTCTTTCTTTTCCATTGATTAACAATATGCCAGTCTTAGAAAATCACCACTGTAAAAGATCGTTTGTATAATTAACGATAACGATGTAAGATGTCCAAAGTAATGCAGTGGTGTCCGGCGCTTAAAAGAGACACCACGCTGCTTTGAATTATCTTTAAAAAAAATATACAAGGTCACGCCGTTGTGTAAAGATTTTCTTCAAGACAAAAACTAAGTGGCCCGCTAATAAAAGCTCCCTAAATTGTCTCAAAATCCAGTTTATATTCCCACAGATGTCTAACAAGCCGCGTATACGGTCTTGGATCATAGACAGGGAAAAATCAATATCCTGCTGTCTCAAAGGCACCAATATAGATTATGAATCACAGCTAGGAAGTTGTCAGTGATCTTAGCTGCCAACGGTGCTTCAGCAAAGATATTTGCTACTTCGTTCTCTTAATGCGGCCATTCCGTACCTGGAAGATACTTTATTTATATGAGTAGAAACCTTGTCGAATCATTTTAAGCAACGTGCTAGCATTCTTTCAAAGAACAAGGCCCTATTCCTGGAACTAATGAATTATCGAAATGTATAATCTCACAGATTTCTGTACATTACCTGCGGGTGTTGAGGCTTTGTACAGAGAAACAATCCAAGGTTCAGGGACAACTGGTTCCTGGAGCATACTTCTCATATCGATTCAGCTGGATTTATTTTTTGGGACATATTATGCTTTCTTCTTATGCAGTAAAGAACAAGGGGTCATATTCTGAGTAGGGAATATTAATTTATGTGCAGCTCTGTTTTTGAGAGAAAATTGGTCGCCAGTTGTTTTAAGGTATTTTTTATTGAGTTATCATCCAAAATATTTGACGGCTACCACAGGGATCCAAGTGAGCAGATCAGAGGGGAATCGACCAGGTTTAGCGCTTGTTGTCATTTTGGAATATTGACTTACCTCAGAAGTGTTGCCGGCTGTTTTATAAAGACTTTTACTTTTTTTTAAATGTCTTGCACCTGCTGTCATGCAAGCCACGCAAGTCTGGTGGGCACTTTCTGTGTTCCATCTGGGTGAACCATGCAAGAGAAGATACTCTGCAGTAAGCTCATTCCATTACAATTAAACATGTTAACTGTCTCCTGGCTGGCTATGTAGCCGCAGTTCTACAAAATATGTCAGCAAGTGCGGTATTAAGATATCAGGTCATTTGCTGGCTGCACATATGCAATCATTTATCAACTATGCAGAACTAGAAAGATGCTCGAGCAAAGGCAGGTCTGTGTCAATAGCATCAAAGAGGGACTATTATTCATCAGACATGAGGTGCTAATATTCCAGGGTTTGGGTTTTACATATGCATCCTACACAAAGGTAGAACATGTATTATCTCACACAAATATATGTGTATTAGGTCGTTTTTGGAACTAGGGATCCTCTTATCCCTGATCAATGCCCCTGACCACTGTTTGGCAGAAGTGTGGCAGAGACATGATGGCCTAGTCCAAAAGAATGGGTCATTGAACCTAAGTATCATCCACCCTGGCTTATTTTTAATTATACTACTGGTGCCCGCTAGTAAAGTAATTCTCTTGAGTTTAGCTGAAGTTATTTTCATCCTATCTAGATCTCTTCTCTATCCAGTGGTTAGATTATAAAGAACTCCCTCATATTGAGTTTTGAGTCTGCCCTAGTATTGTAATCTTACCAGGGTGGGATGAGGATGACGATGATGGAGCATTGACCAGGACAAGGGTGAGGCTTTCTCATCTAGTATTCATGGCTTATCAATGGTTTATTTAAGCCCACAACAGTGCTCAAGCTGGATACTAGCATCATCACCACTGCATTTTTCTGTGTTTGTTTATCAAAGTGAACAAATCACACAGGAGTAGCCTTTAACCTAACAAATAAAGAGAAGAAAATATGCCAAACAAACTCTCATTGACCATTGAAAAAACACCTCACAGCAATACCACTGGGGGGAGAGGTGGATCCAATCTTAATTAAGGAACAACACCCAAGTTTCCCATTATTGATGTGCCCTAGGCTGTAGTAGGAAGTGCTGCATTACATGCTATGCCCTACTGCTAATGTGCCTAGAGCAGGTCACAATGGGGTTCTTTTATCTGGGAAGTCTTCACCTGAGTTAGAGGCATTCCTTTCTCCAGCCATGGTATAGACGAATGATTAACAACAGCAGTACAGCTCCACTAATCAGGAGCACCCAGCATGAATGTAGTCAGGACAAAAAGTACTGGTAACAAATTCTAGAAAAGAAGTAGTAAGAGAATTGTGAATTAGTGATACATTGTTACTGAACTCTTGTATAGCGTAAAATTGCCCTGCAAGTGAAAAGCAAGTCAGGAAGCCAAAACCTGCCATCATGTATTGATTCTCAGTAAAAGTGAATTTACCAGAGAAGCACCATCTTTGTTTGGGCTATAGATATTGTTCACATGGTGGTGCTACTCCGTGCTCTCACTACCATTGAGAAAAACACTTGCATGATATTGGTCCAGTTCAGCACTTCTCCGTACTGGTGTCCAAGAAGATACCAACACTCTGCTTAGCATCTGGCCACAATTGGAGTAAGAACAGAACAAGAAGCTACAGACTGCGGCTACCAGTCTGAGTTCTAGTTATGTTGTCTTCTTGTCACAAATCCTGCAGCACTAATTTATACCTATGTTTGAGCTTGGGTCTTCTGCAAGGCTTTCTAAGGAATTGTCCTTACATGGCGGTACACCTTTGTGAGTGGCTGTTTTTTTTACCCCCTCTGGAGCTTTTTCAGAGCTCTATAGACACGCTTAATAGTGGTACAAAGATAATTTTTATGGTGTACCTCCTATTTGTTATTTCAAGGATAACCTGTGTGCTCTTTTCTGACTTTGAGTCCATTGAAAAAGGTTGTCCTTGTGCCAGGAACTTTCCATTTTTGTGTAGTTATAAATTAGGGTCATCCTGTTTTTTCTGCTTCATCATACTCCTCTTAGCTAAGATTTTGGAAAAGTTTGAGCTTCCTCTCACAGTTCATAATACCCACCAATGTATTATATGCAGTTATTCAAGCGACTGCAGTAAGTAAAGGGTCAATCTGAAAAAGTTAAAAGTGATTTGAGTTACTGCTTGGGATCAAGAGGTCACAATCGCATATGGGAACTAGAGAAAGATAGTTCTATACTACTAAACTAGGAGTCCAAGACCCCCATCTATGTTCCTAAAGATTCTTTAACACATTGTGTTTGTATTTGGTACCTGTTTAATATCTCCTAATCCCATAATATTATGCTAGCAGATAAACATGTACCATCTCAGAACACTGCACATGGCACACAACTCTTTTCTGTGCTCTACAAAATTGCAGAATAGACTCAGAATTCCTTAGCCATTTCTAAGTTGTAAAATGCTAGTTGGATGAAAATGGCTGTCTTTAAACAGCAGTAAGTCGCAATTAATGTTAGATGGCACAACGCACTTCATGCCTCATTCCCTCTTCTGTATTTCACTCTCACATTACACTACTGAAATATAACTGTGAACCTTATACTATCCACAAATTAACTGTTACACATAGTGAATCATAATTAGTACACACTGCACTATAATCAACAGCTCCTTAATATATGAAAAACTATTTGATTTGTGCGTGCCTTGTACTGAGCTGGACTCCTCAAATAACTGAATTTTGTTTGTTCTAGTTTTAAGAAAGCGATAACTATAGGCAAACACGCCATAATCCTGAGTGTTTTGTTTTGATCAACTGTCCAATTGCCCTCTGAGTGACTGGAACCTAACCTGGTAAATTTATGTAAAATCTCCAAAGAAATATATATTCAAACAAGTTGTGTTCTCTGTCTTCCTATTGGATTATAATTGACCTCACTTGGGTTCCAGTATTGAGAGAGCTGTAACAAAATGTTCAGTCATTAGACCAATTAATATGTATTTACATAAATCAGGGGAAAAGTTAGGTAGAAGTGAAGAATGATCCAGCAGCAAAGGGATATGTTGCATCCAATTGAACCTTTTGTGCAAGTCTGTATATTTGTCTATCCAAGAAAATTAATTCAAATAAAAAGCACTGTTCTTCATTCATAACGACACCCATGAAGGAATCTACAGAAGAAAAATATAACAGCTTAACCAAGAGTATTTGTCTGTAGAATCAATGCTATAAGACAAAAGAGTACACTGTTCCAACCAAAAGAAATAACCAGAGCGAACCAAATTCTGCAGGAGCGAGAACCCTCATGCATCACACTGGATGTCTGGCTTCATCATTGGGAAAGCTCCTCATCAGGCCGGTGCTGAAATGCCTAACGGGCTCCCCAAAGGGGGTGCTCTTAACCGAGTTGCTCAGATAGTAGCAGATGAAACACAAATCGTTTCAATCGGGTGCCCAATTGTAAGTACCCAAGCAAAGGTGGAGAGAATAGAACGTTAAAATTGGTTCACCATCAGCGAATATCAGTCATAATTTAATCAGTCTTAGTGTGATGGGGACCAAGGTTAAAAACAAAAAAAGGAGTAACGGGTGATTAATAATGTTCACCTACTCTCACTGAAAAAAGAGGATAAAACCAACTATGGTACCTCACTATAACAGGTCTACATGTTTCGCGTCTAGGTGGTCCAGCCGGATCCAATGACGCTTCCTCAGGACCAATTAAAAATCTTCTCCAAAATCTAAACTCAAGTAATCCTCAATGAGGAAGAAATCATCCTTCAACTCTCCTTCATCCATAATGCCCCCTGAAGTATGGGCCTTTGAAGAAGGAATGATAAAAGAAGTAGAAATATTGGATCCCACAAGGAATACATTTTGGAATCTGATGAATGGTGAGAGGAAGGCACTGGACACCCTTGGTAGGAACAGCCACTTGGTAACTAAACCAGCAGATAAAGGGAGTGCCATAGTGATGCAAGGGAAAGATGAATACAGGAAAGCATGTCTGGATCGCCTACAAGATGAAAGAAATTATGTGGTACTCCAAGCTGATCCCACCAGCCGTTTACAAACCATCGTAAAAGACCTGGTGAATGAAGCAGCAGATAATGAATGGATCACCAGGAAAGACCAGGAGTCCCTGATAGCCTCTGAGCCTAGGATGCCACCATTTTATACCATCCCCAAAAAACACAAAGAGAGGGTGCCTCCTCCAGGGCATCTAATAGTATCAGGGAACAGTTCGATGCTTGAACCATTGTCACAGTGCACAGACTGGTTCTTACGACCCCTGGTAACAGAAACAAGGTCATACATAAGTGACACTAAACATCAACCTAATCTTCTGAAAGGTTTGGAATGTGATCCAGCAAAGGAAACTTTAATGTGCCTTGATGTAGAGGCACTCTACCTTAGTATCCCGCAAGATGAAAGCTTAGGAGTGATTACTAATCTCCTCCTGGCACAGGAGTGTCCCTGGGCAGCTCAGGTGCAATGGATAATAAAACTAGCAGAGGTGACCCTGACGAATAATTTCTTCCCCGTTGAAGGCCAAATCTTTGTACAACACCACAGCACATCCATGGGAAGAACCTTCACCCCATGCATAGACTGTTTTGTACACGAGCTGGTTCGTGGATGAGAATATATGGAGCAATAATCCTTTCAGTGACCACATAAGGCTGTGGCGGAGACACACTGATGACATTTTGGTCATTTGGCAGGTTGAGGAGGAGACAATTGAACCATTTAACAGCTGGTTGAATAGTAGGAATCTCTTCTAGAAGTTCACAATGACTACAAATAGAACCAGTGTGTCCTTTCTTGATGTTTACTTTGTGTTTAAAGCTGGGTGCCTGAGTAGCATGTTGTACAATAAACCAACAGACTGAAACAGCTTGATACATTTCAATAGTGCCCATCCCCACGCTCTCAGAGAGAACCTGCCAGTTGGGCAGTTTTGAAGATTTCAAGAGTGAAGCAGTAAAGCTCACTGAGAAGTTGAAGGAGAAAAAATACCCGGAATGTATAATAACTAGAGCCCAGAAGACAACCCATAATATCCCTAGACATACTCTTCTGGAGGCTAATGTAAAGGAAGATAATAATGCTTCATCTTCGTGAGCACATACAATTCTCCTTCTAACACTGTGAAAAGGATTGTGAACAAACACTGGTGCATTCATTCTTACATCAAACCAACTGTATTTTGAAAAACATCTTCTCATTCAGAAGAAAAAGATGTCTAAGAGACAGACTGGTGCATAGCAACACAGGGAGAGAAAAGCAAGATCAACGAACTACTCTGGGGAATCTTTCCTGGGCCATGGGACATTTACAAAAACAATAGTGGGAACTGTTCGCTATGTCCACTCACTATCCATACAAAAACAACTGACCTTGGCCTTCCAAGACCACGGGAGCAGAGGACACATACTAACTGTAACAGCAGCGATGTTACATACACACCATTACTTGTCCTTCTGGCCTGCTATACTGGAATGACAACCCGCAAGGTCAAGATCCGTATAAGCGAGCATAAGAGCACTGTTAGATGCAAAAAGGCAGCCACATAACTGATGACACATTTCCTTGAAAAAAAACATAATGAAAACGATATGAGGTGGACCACCATAACGAAATTTAACCCCCAAGTAAACATTAACAATAAATTGCTAGTAAAAAAACTGAAACAGACCTATAATTTGGCAACTAACAACAAAGGACTGAATGAAGAGATCCCCTGGAATTTGTTATGTGGCCAATAGCCACCAGTTTACAACATCACACTTATCCTCGTGCTATACGGTATGGTCCTCGTTTCACCTACTAACAACACTTCTGGATTGCTACCCTTATTTCGTATAAGTCTTTAAGACCCAGTCACCTGTATGTGTTCTCCATCGTGAGATATCTGGTGTATGACTCCACAGCGTTTTTCACGCTGGGAGACTACATTTCCCATTATGCATTTCATTATTTATCCAGGCACTGAGAGGCATGATGCATAGGGTATCCCACATTCGAATGCATCCATTTTATTTGTGCAATGTTACATAGGCAGGCACAGCCCTCGTAGATATGAGGGTAGGCCCTGCCATTGACACAAGGGGGGGGTCATGTAGAGTTCATGAGTATCTAATAAATAATAGCCTTGATAACAGACACAAGGCATGCAGGAAATAGGCTTCATCTTTTTACCTAGCAATAACACTCCCAACTGGAACTTGGATCTGTGAAATAATAGGGTGGACCTGCCCTGAATGTGTATTCTCCTCCCTATGTCACCGGGAATATGAATTCACAGTTTTTACGCTAGGAGACTACATTTCCCATTATGCATTGCTATTCCTATCCAGTCACTGGGAGGTCGGATGTATGAGATGTCCTGTAGTCGGACATGGCACACTATTTTTTTGCAACTTTCAATAGGTTGAGGCAGCTTATACATATTTTAGAGTCAGCCCCATTACTAGTACAAAGGAGATCATGTGTAGTGCACGTCAGCCGTCCTAAGACACTGTACAAGGGGTGCGCACTCTGATAAGTCCGGATGAATAATACAGCTGATTGGGAGCCATTGAGCATTTCTCTGGTTGATCACCGATAACGGTGACGAGCTCGAACTGGTCTAACCGGGAGGTTAAATATGCACTCCTTTGGGCTGAATGTTGCTATGAGCTGGGGAGTGCAGGGCCAAGTAGGTGTAGTGGTGGGCTGGAACCCTTGACGAAGTGAGTACCTAAACAGGGGCCAGTGTTGGGGGCACACATTACATTTTGTCAGTGAAAGGCCAGTAACAACTATTAACAACATGTTCTGGTTATCTTTAAAGGGTGTGACTACAGAGCCAAACCCCCCTCTGCCTCCGTGGGAGAAGTTTGTTGAGTGTGTGAATGGTATAGTCATCAATAATCCTAGAGATGGTTTTATTTTGAAGTATGTGAGGGACATGGAGGTCCCGTAGATGTGGCCATGAATTATGTCGATATGATGTGAGAGACAGTACTGGCCAAAATTGCTTTAAGGCAGTGACCAGTCATGAATTCTAATTTCTTCATGGTGCATATGAAGTGAGATGAGGAGTGCATAATACGAGCGCAATGAGAGAGTCAGCTAAGGAAAATTTCCATACAGTCTAATTTTATATTGAAAAGTTCCTGATGGTTTTTAATAGCGCAAATGGTGCAAGTGTGATGGAAGTATGCTTGACATGATGGAAGGAACTTAAAGTTAAGCATACTAACTGAGACAAAGTTCTTTCTTAGTTATAGGTACGACTTGAAGAGGCAAGTATTTCACTGCCTGTGCATACTTTAATTTTTATGTATGCCACACTTGATTTGTGAATAACATGTCATGGGGGGAGCAGTAGCAGCTATATAAACCACCCAGAAGAAAGCCCAGGACCAACGAAGGCCATTGGTGTAGGGCTGAAACATGATGGTGAATGTAGGGTCATAGGGCCATCATATCCTTAAAAAACAGTTTTTATTTTATTATTAACTTTTCCCATCCACCTTGTTAATAAAGGGATACCTGGGGATTGGATGAGGAATTTTTATTATACGGTTATGTACCCTGTCTGAGTATCTGGGCAGAGCTCTCTGGAAGATGGTCATGCTAACCCTGACCTTTGGGAATCAGGATGAACATGATGATGAAGCAAGCAAGTATTTGGGTGGGTGAGGGTTCAATATAAAAATATATTTTTTCGTTTCCCACACCTTGTGGTGTGGAGTACAGGTGTGGCAAGTTACCTTCCCTTGTATTCCTCTGAGTGCCTCATATCTGGGGGATACACTGCATTGGTAACTATTGTAGTGTAGGGAAGATATATCCCTTCACCCTGTGGTTCCAGGTTCTCCTAACCTTTCAATTAAGGAGGGGATTGCTTACCTTCCTGAATGGCGTCTGAATAGATTGGCTGGAGTTGGCCAGGTTTTCGGGTCCAGATGATATTTTTCATAAGTGACAATATGCACAACAGTTCAAGCAAGAAGTGATTGCTTGGAAAAAAGACACATTTATAATTTTCACTTTTCATTACAAATGGAAACTATCTCTTTCATACAAGGGGCAACAAAACACATAACCTCTTAGTTCACTGAAAATTTAGTGTGGGGGCACATTCCTAGAAAGACTCTTAGGACAGACTTTTTGCGGTCTGATTTGTATATTTTGGCTAAATCAACTCTCCAAATAAATGATTAAAATAACTAAAGCAGGTCATCGTACTAAACGTAAGCCACCATTGTAGTTGTGACCATTGTGTACACTGATTTGCATATTTCCAGGTAAAGGAGATTCATTAGGTTTCTTTAACTAGTACACACTCTTGTACAATCCTGGGAATTGAGGCCCTTATTTATACTTTTTTAGCACCGCGTTTGCGCCGCTTTTTGATGCAAAAATGGCGCAAACTTACAAAATATAACTGTATTTTGTAAGTTTGCGACGTTTTTTCGTCAAAAAGCGGCGCAACTGCGGCGCTAAAGAAGTATAAATATGGGCCTAAAGTTCACACATATAACAAACAATTGCGCTATGGGAATAACAAACTAATTTCAAGCAGTAAATGTGAACTATATTTTAGGACCAATCAAATATATTTAATGAAGACTATTACTCTCACATCCCGGTTTGCATATGGGACAAACATTCTGGGAACTAAATACGAGTGATGTTCACCAGGATGATGTAGATCTCTGTGCTTTCAGTGGAGCCACTGTTGAAGCAACTTCATCAAAGTCACTGAACATTGTCCACCCAACACTATGCTTGATACGCCCCCTGAGTAAAGCATTTTGTCCTGCAAAAACAAACTCTCAAAGTAAGAGTTTGTTTTTATGGAACCAAATGGAGATATTTATGACTATGGAGCACAAAGTCAGAGTTTCCACATGAAGAACATTTTAGTTTTGCTAATAACTGATTTTGCTAATATTTTGATAAATCTTAACTTCTTCCTGTGAAGTTTTGCAGCAATCTATCAAGCGGGGGCTAATAATTAGTGGGGTCACAAACCATTGATTTCCAGTGTTAATAACCATAGGAAATGTTGCTCTTTGACACAGAAAAGAAAAACTGAAAGTAATTATGCCAAACAATGCAAAAAAACATGAACTTTACTCATCAAGCTTGCTGTTTGTGATTTGTGTAAATTAATTCAGCCATGTTTGAGAAATTTTAAGAGGTGGTTGGGTTGGGCATGAAGTGGTTAAAAAGTTAGAGGTATCTGAATGGTGCGTCCTGGGCGAATCCTGTGGGGGAATTGAAATAATAGGGCCCTTTTATTGGCCTTGAGAATTTTTCTCCTGTCAGCCCTTTCAGTAAGGTAACTTCCCTGTGATTTTGAATGATCTGATTGGCTGACTATAAACCAGAGAAAAATGTTGCAGCCACCATTACAAGACTCAGAGATTCTATTATTGTGCCCTGAAATTAAAAAAACAATTGTGTAAATTGGGCAGGGTAGGGTCTTCCTGACCCCGACACTTGTGAAGCTGGACTCAGAGGGACTCCTGAGTGGCTACAATTGAAAATAAAATCAGGTTGTAGGTACTAAGGTACCAATTTGCTGTTGTTAAAATTTCACCTCCCATGGCTCTATGGTACTTTGCAAGCTTCCTCGGAGAAGCTTGCACAGTATCTAGCAACCATAGAGGTGAAACTTGAGTGCCGGTATGTCAGCACGGAGTACCTGCAAAAACAACTTGAAAAAAAAGAAAATGTGAGTTGAGTGTCTGTGGGGGAAGCCACGCCCTGCATCTACCATTGGCCAACTGTGGGTGGTTGGGAGCTGAGTCTGGACTCAGGACAGACCCTGCTGATAACCCCCTCTTTGCACAGACAAAGGCAATGCTTAGGGTTTAGACATCCGCAGAGGGTGGACATAGGTCCAGCAGCCACCACCACCACTACTTTGATAAGCCCAGCCAAAGGCAATGCACAACGGGGACATTTGCTGAATATGATAAAAAAAGATATTCACTGAACAAACAATGGGTAAAGTCTCACTATACTTTTGTATGGCAACACAATCTTCCCTTGATTTTAAAAATACCAGCAATTAATTGAAGAAGCAAAAATTTAAAGTAACAATATAGTTAAGTCTGGTAATAAGATCTCCTCTTAACATTAAAAAAACATAAAAGTTCACTGAAAGAAAACACAGGTCAAAGAAACATTATGGTCAGTTGTTTAAAAAGCATAAAAACTAACATTTAAAAAAAAAAGAAAAAGAAATTAAAGTTATAGTTTAATAAGCTGACCATAATTTGCACACCCACCACGCACTGCTTATGACCTCAAGTTTTACATCACTCATGACATGGTAAATTATATAACTGATTTCATATCAAATGCCATCATTGATGACATCACTGATGACATCACTGATAACACCATAGCCATATAGAGCATAGAGTTTCTCAGTGTACACAGATGGGTCTGTGAAATGGAAATAGCAAAATTCATGGAGCAACTGTAGTTATGCATGTTGAAAGCTATATGGTGCACTCTTTAGAAATCACCAACGTTTTTGCCCTCAGGGACCCCCCCCCTGTCACCCTTGCCCACCCCAGGAGGACACCCAAGGCTGGAGGGACCCATCCCAGGGACATTAAGGTTAGTTCAGGTAAGTTTTTATTTTTATTTTTTTTGTGGCATAGGGGGGCCTGATTTGTGCCCCCCTACATGCCACTATGCCCAATGACCATGCCCAGGGGACAGAAGTCCCCTGGGCATGGCCATTGGGCAAGGGGGCATGACTCCTGTCTTTGCTAAGACAGGAGTCATTTCTATGGGGGTTGGGAGTGAAAAAAAATGGCGCAAATCGGGTTGAGGCGAAAAAATTGCCTCAACCTGACTTGCCCCATTTCTTGACGCCCAAGCCCCATATCCCCCTACGCCGGCGCTGCCTGGTGTACGTCGTTTTTTTTAACGCACACCAGACGGCGCCGGCGGCTAACGCCGGCTAACGTCATTCAATAAATACGGCGCCCGCATGGCGCTTCAGAATGGCATTAGCCGGTGCTAATTTTTTTGACGCAAAACTGCGTTAGCGCAGTTTTGTGTCAAAAAGTATAAATATGGGCCTGAATGTAATTATCACATCCTTGGTTAAAAATTACAATGAAAAGGTAAGATAGTCTTTCTCATTCTGCTAAAGATGAATAAGAAAGCAGGGCACCCGCATGGTGCTTCAGAATGGCGTTAGCCGGCGCTAATTTTTTTGACGCAAAACTGCGTTAGCGCAGTTTTGCGTCAAAAAGTATAAATATGGGCCTGAATGTCATTATCACATCCTTGGTTAAAAATTACAATGAAAAGGTAGGATAGTCTTTCTCATTCTGCTAAAGATGAATAAGAAAGCAGGAAAAGATTAAGCCTCAGAAATTGGTATTGGGTAGTAAAAGACTTGTTTACCAAAATGAGTAAAGTGGTCACCACAGAGACAGTCACTTACAAGGGTAGAAATGGAAGCCTACTATGAACTTTGTGCAACATTGATCCTATGTTATATTCTTTCATGTTCTGTAAATAAGAAACTTTCTAAAAAAAATGTTCACCCCCCTCAGCTCCTTCGCGGAAAGCTTTGGCTGATCCATCAAGCAGGGGCCCGAGAATGCAAATTCCCCTGCATTTTCCATAGACTTTTTAAGACAGCACTACCCCAAAAATGGCTGAACTGAATTCCACCAAATTTGGCAGGAGGCTAGATTTTGTTACAGAAAGTGCACTTTTTCTGATTTGGTGTAAATCAGGTCAATAATTTCTGAGGAATTAAGGCACAAACATATTTGTGTATCTTGTGTGAGTCCATCAAACACAATTTTTAAAAATAGAGCATACTGATTGGCCCAGGGGTTTTTTCTTCAATGAGCCAATTCGCTCCCATAAGAATCAGACTCCTGTGGGAGCAAGCACTCTGATTGGCAGCCTGCAACATGAGGGAAAATGTGGCAGTGAGTCATTACAAGATTGGGGCCCTTAGTACCAGTTTTGATTTTAATTTAAAAAAAAATAATATAATTGTGCTGGGTAAGGATATCCTACCCCGCTAGGCCCTGTGGGGGCATCCCAGAGGGATCAACGCAGGCAGGGAAGGCATGCCTGCTCCCACTAGGCTGGAGCTTTAAAAATGCTCCTGCCAGGTAGGTGGACACTTATATTTCTTGGATAAGGAAACTCAGAGTGTCACCCCCCACTGAGGTGGAAGCAAACAAAAACAGCTTCTCTCACTGACCAGGAGATATTCCAGCCCCTACAGCCCCCAGGATGGGTTCATGCAGGGTGCTGCCTAGGGCCACGGGGGCCTTAGGACTCCCCCTGCAGCCTTCAATGTACTATTCAGTGGGTGTCCCAGGTGGGGCCTGGGGGTCCCACCCAGAAGCACCTCAGGTCTCAAAGAACGGGCTCTCCTTGTGGCTTACGTAAGGAGGTCATCCACCCTATCCATCAAGGCCTTAATTTTTTTATTAAGGGGAGGGATACATGCTCCATCTTCAGAAGCCACTAAGGGCCTTAGAGACCCCATCCCTGGGGCCCTGTGTGGCTTGGGAGGGGAGTACATGCCACTATCCCCTTTACAAATATCTTGTGGCTCCATGGGATGGGGTCCAAGGGGCAACCACAGATTCAAGAGGGGGTGCAGTCCGTTCCCTCCTCTTAATAAAAAAAAAGTCTGAGGATATGGGGTCCCCCAGGCTCTTAGTTGTTCGAGGAGAAGACGCACACCACTTCCCCTTAATAAAAACCAAAGGCCCCGGGGCCCAGGGAGTAGGGGCACATGTCCCCTACTCTTAAAAATAAAAAAGGCCCCAGGGGTGGGACCCAAATTTCGTTGGGGCTTGGGTTTATGCAAATGGGTTGGATGCAGAGCATGGTCACAGGTCAGGCCCAAAGTCCAATCCCACACGGTGCACGTTCAAAGACTGTGTGCAGCATGGGGTTTGTGGCTCACTGGGGTTGGACACAAGTCCTGGCCAGGAGCCCTGCCCTGCAGCCAGCTCCAAGCCATGCTTGGGTTTTGGCTTCATGTATGCTAATAAAATATTACTTCACACAAATAAATCTAGTAATTCACTGAAAAAAAGGTACAAGTAATGTTATAGTTAGGTGAAAATTTCAGTGACAACAAAACATTTTAAACTGAAAGAAACACTTAAATTCACCAGTTATATTTATCTTAAGTAACTGTAATTCATGTCCTAAGGTAATTATACCTAGAGTTTTTGCCATGCACTGATAATTACCCTACGTATTACATCACTCATGACCTTGTCTATAACATTATTGATAATAATATCACTACATTTGAAATTACATAATTGCGGACAACACTGCGTGTAGTAGGGGCCTTCGGCCTTTTCCTCTATTTTGTCATTCTTTAGTGACTTGCAATATCCTTATAATATACATCAGGGGTACATTATCCTATATATATATATACATATATATGAAAATATACACAGAGATAGAGTTACATGAGTAACTGTGGAATGTGATTCAAAACTGACAATGAGGAGTTCCAATGACACTATAAACAAGGTATTTTTAACCCTGAGATGGACATATTACATATTTTAACAGTTAGGTATTTTTATATTGTATACTTACTAGGGGGTAGTTTGCTCTAAAATATGCCAGTAGTACTACTTTATCTTCTCTAAAATGCAGTTCACAAACCTAGGCCCGGAGGTCTCCATCTCTCCTACCTTTTCTCTATGGATATTGCCACTCTCGTGTCAAAAAATGAAGCATACATAAGTATATGATTTTGTAGTAAATGTGAGTGGGACAAGGAGGAGTGATGGGAAAATGGCGAATGATTACAACAAAATTAGTGGGTTTGAGGAAAACACAAAAAAGAGTTGTTTAGGAAGGGGCGTTCTAATACAAACTCTATGAGGTTATTGCTATTCACAAAATACACTTCTGATTCTCATACAGTCCTAATAGTGACAAAGCAGGATTACATGTACCCTAGCACAGCCCTGGAGTAAATAATGCACCACACATGGCCAACCAACCACTGGACGTTCAAGACAATCACAAAAAATAGAGCGAGACCACACTCCACTCTAAGCGCAGTTAGGAAAGAATGTAAATATTTTAAATTACATCTAAAATCAAAATATATATCAAAAACAAGTTTAAGTTAGTTAATCTGTAACTGATCAATGGTTTGCAATTACTATTGTGGTTTTCCCACTGGTATATCTCATTGTGATTCGCAAAGAGAAGGATAGATAGACACCCATTTCACTCCTCGCCTTATTTTGAGAATTCACAAGTAGCCAATATAGTTTGTTTGGGATTCCAAAGCCTGTGGGTTTCCAAATTGCCGTTTTTGTGACAGCAAAAATCATTTATACATCGTGCTCTTAATACTTGAGGAGGAAGTAGAAACGTAAAGCAGGATGGGAACTACATACGCTCCCCCTTATGTGACTGGTCCCGGCGTGGACTGTGTGGTATTACATTCGAGTGACAGCAGAGGAAATTGTTCGTCGTTCGTCTTAGGGGAGAAAGAGTTATCTGCTAATGTATTCCGCTATGAAGAATCTGCATAGGCACAACCGGGTTTGCTTCGTTTTCCTTTTCAAAGACCTTCTGCGCATTAGTGATCGGACTGATTATCTGTGAAGGCTGTTGCTCCGAAATTGTACAGTTTAATGATCATGTTAACCCAAGCCGGTGTCTGCTCTGACCTCTTTTCTCTAAAACAACTACTTAATAAAAAAGAAATAACCTTCTGCCAACACAGGGTCCTGCATGTCCTATGATAACGTCAGGATTCTGCATTGATTGGGAACAAAAGATTCCCATTAATAGAAATACCAAATATCGGGGGAAGAGGGCTTATTATTTTCTTTCCTTAACAGTACTTTTCTATTCTGTTCCACTTCTGTCAAGGGTTTGAGTAAAACTGAATGACTTGCTGTTCTAGAGGCGGATAGACATGTCAATTTGTTATTTGAATTTAATTGAGAAGCACTATTTGCTTTCGCCATACGGATTTGATGACTGTTTATCATAGAATGTCAAGATTATTAAAGATTGTAAAAGGATATAAAGTTTAATCTTGAATTTTGCACTGCTTTCCCAGAACTTTGCACTGGTGCTAACACTAGTGCCGAGCAAGGACATTTGCTCCCACAACCACTGTAATATCAATAATTCCATTGACTTACCACTGCAAAAGTTATATTTTGTACCAGTTGATAGGTGCAAATTATACATTCAAGACAGTGCAAAACTTTCCACCACTAGGATGAAATTGCCCAGACACGTAAGTCCCCGACTCCGTGAGCACCAAAGTGCTGTGTTATCGACGTGCGTGAGACCGGAATTTGCCACATCATGCCATGGCCATCGCATATCAACCCCGCCAGAAGTGTGCAGATCCAACGCTTTACCCAGATGCCATCTCACCTCCACTGATCAACAGCAAGGACCAGATGTCTCGCACTGACACCTCCGCTCCTTCGCTCCGCAGCCCCAGAACAGACTGCGCACCAGATCGGGCAACACCTTGATCCCCAACTCCATGCACCGGCTTCTTTCCTCATTTACACAAGGTACTGTACCTAGGGGTCCGTGCAATTCCGTTACCGGCCCCATTAGCGTCAGATTGTTGAGTACGACTTGTGTATGTTGGATTTTTATTATTTTGGTCTTGTTTTACTCAGATAAATATTGGATATTTTTCTAACCTAGTGCTAGGTCATTTTGTGGTGTTTTCACTGTATTACTGTGTGTTTTTGAACAAATGCTTTACACATTGCCTCTGAGATTAGCCTGACTGCTTGTGCCAAGCTACCAAAGGGGTGAACAGGGGTTATCCTAGTTGTGTATCTCCCTTACCCTGACTAGAGTGAGGGTCCCTGCTTGGACAGAGTGCAAAATGACTGCCAAGTAGAGACTCCAGTTCTAACATCTAAGCTCCGCTGAGTCCTCCTTAATGCACCCATCTCGGAAGTGCTAAGCAGGGTCGGGCTGGTCAACCAGGCC
Source organism: Pleurodeles waltl (assembly GCF_031143425.1). Classification (NCBI taxonomy): domain Eukaryota; kingdom Metazoa; phylum Chordata; class Amphibia; order Caudata; family Salamandridae; genus Pleurodeles; species Pleurodeles waltl. The sequence continues at coordinate 761,714,412 of NC_090439.1, read as the reverse complement.
TGCCCCTGCTTTTGGCTTCCGAGATGGACGCATTCAGGAGGGCCGTAGGCAATGAAAGCTGCCATCTCTGGCTCTTGTGCACCGGTCTGCCGTATGTACAGTGGAGTTAAGGGCAGACTTCACAGTGGCTTTCAGAGATTAAATAGGGCTCTCTGGACCACTGAACGGATCTATAATTCAGAATTTGGACTGCTCCCCACAAAAAAAAAAAAAGTTATGCACCACCCAAAAAATTCACAGTGGCTAACCCTCTGTCTAAATGGTATGCCTTTTTAATCCTCTTTGCCAGAGCTATTCCCCCACCCTGTGATAAAGAGCATAAAGCCTACTAATGGACGCTGATGTGCTGATAAATATATTGCTGCACCCTACACCCAGTCTTTGGACAGTAATCTTGCATAAGGTGTACGGAATGAAGGAACTATTTTTGAAAAAAAATATTTTATAGAGTTTGAACAACTAATTGGAACAATGCAAAAACAAAGTGACTTATGATATCATTTCAGTATCGTGGATCTGCGACAAATTCAGTGTACACTCAGATAAGAGAAACTAGGCAATGATTCTCAACAACATTTGAGCAAGTAATAGATGAATGAAATGTGATAGAGGAACTTTCTTTTGTGGTGAGCTAAAGAGTAGTAAAAGGATGCAAGGCAACGAAGTGAGAAGGAAAATAGTGTAGATAAAGACTGCAGTAAGTCCTTCGTTATTATGAGAACTACTCCTTATGCATAGTTGTGCATCTCTGCCCATTACCAATCCACAGCAGTGGTAACAGAACAAAGCATTACAAAAGGAAAACACAATCACAAGGACAAACTCAGGAGACAGTTGGTGCAGGTCCAGACAAGAAAGACAGAAAGAATCACAGAAAAACAGGACGACCATAAAGGCACAACAAAGACTTTAACCAGAGTGACTTGTTCTCAGCACTGCAGCCCAATGGCATTTAAAGGCATCCATCCATTCATGCAGTCAATAAATGTGTCTCTCAGATGTGGTGATGAGAAACATTTTTGAAAGCCATTTGCCATAACTTGGCACATCAGTTGATTTTCAATGTCAAATATTTCATGGAAAGGACAGTGAACTACACCTGTTGGAGACTTTCATGGAGTCCAATATCATTCCCCATTGAGATCCAAGACTGGAACAGGAACACAACATATGAATCAGATCACAATCACAATCGCAAGTCACTTTGACAGCAATGTGGGTTCAGGCATACACCAGCCATATAGAATATTACTGAGGTTCAGTACCAAATGGGTATTATCTGAGGATTTGATACGCATATCAAGGATGCAGGTAAGCTCTTCACAATCTAATGTTATCATGAGTAAGGTACAAACGTGTTTGTTAGTTGATCCAAGTGGGTGTCTAACATTTTCATTTTGCTATTATTTTAGCAAGAAATGTGCCCTGCGTCAATTCTTGGTGCAAGCATGAATTTAAACAAAGAACCACAAATAACTGTCTCTCATTTTCTGTTTTTAGCTTGTGTTTGTTGTACATGTTTAAAGCAAATGGCCCGTTTTGTTGGACTTTTTCACCACAAATGATGTGTAATTATACAAAGTGGCAGAATGGCATACCTTAGGAAATTTCAGGGATTTTGAGTGACAAGCATAATGTGAAATTCACTAAAGTAAGCAAATTACATTGGCTTAATTTAAATTGAATCTATGTACTAACTAGTGTATTTCCAGAAATGGAAACATTTCCACTTAAGCTATCTTTCTAGAGAGAAAGGAATTTGATTTGGCTAACACCAACTCACCATGACTGGCCAAGTGAACACAGTCCCCATCGCCTGCTTCCACATACTCAAGGTACTCAAAAAGATCTTCAAATGGCTCCCCACCCACACTCACAGAACCATCACCCAAGCCTTCATCGCCATCAGATGGACTATGGCAATGCACTCTATGTTGGAATCAACGTCAACTGACAAGAAGACTCAAGACCATACAAAGCTAAACTCAGTGGCCAGGTTAGCTCTCAGTCCTCAAATGAGCCCTCTGCAAACTTCTCACTCATACAAGGCCTTACACAACATTGGGCCCACACAACTAAAAAAACACATAAACTTTCACAAACCTACCAGACATCTCCGCTTAGTTGGACTTCTATCTGCACACACGCCCCACATACGCAGAACCAAATCCAGAGGATGTGCCTTCTCCTATTTTACTCCTCCAGCCTAGAACGATCTGACCCTGTACATTTGAGCCTCCTCCTCAGTTCTGGAATTCCACAAGAAACTGAAGACCTTACGCTTCACCTAGTCCTGTCCCTGGGCAATAGAGCTCACGCTGCAATGCCAGAATACCCTACCTGGTGAGTAGTGTGCTATACAAATACACATAACATAACATAACATAACACTTTTTCATCAACATAAGGCTGTGTAGTTGTGAATACACTCAGGCATCTAACTAGAAATGAATAATGGAAATGAAAGACTTTGGACACAGGTGTATCAAACTGTACAAAATGCTTAAGCCTCAACATACCTAGGATGTTTTCTTACAGACATAGCCACAGAGGATAGTTTGTTGATGCAAGAAACAGAAAGAGAAACTGATTACCCCTAAAAGCAATATCCATATTTGGTACCCTCATGTCCACTATCATTGCAGTTTTTATTTTCAAAGTCTCTCACTTATTACAATGATCCACCGAGAGAAAAGATCATATGTGTGTGTTTGTCTAGCAAATAGGTGAATTATAAATCTCTCAAGGCAACATGCCAAAACTTAGCTAAGGTTAGGGCTAGAACCATTTAATAGTTTGGTTTTTGGAGAGTGGTAGGTGGATCTTTGACAAGCTGTCAAATTTTGACCTCATCTTGTCAGTTAACACACTTAGATTGTCAGCAACCATGCCTTAGAGGCCCCTGTTGATCAAGATATCCAAGTTAATTCAGATCGCAGGGAAACTATCTAAAGTTGCATGCATGGTCAAGGGAAGGAGTTTGCTCTTCCCCTACGTAACTTTTAAGCAGAAAATGATGAGAATATTTTGATCAGAAATATCACTGATATTAAGGTGAGGAAGGGGGTCCTGTGGTTCCAGATAATGAGGAAAAAGCAATGAGCATACAACATTTATTTCTGTTCCAATGCCAATATAGAAATGTCCTTAATACTATGAGTGGGCCAAATGCCCACATTCAGGGATGCTAGCACAATCAGACAAAATATGGCAAGAGCTAGCACCTTTTCCTGGTGGGCCTTGTGACTTTGAACAGCTACAACAGAGGTGGCCTGGATATTCGGTTGTGAGTAAAGCCATTTTACTTTTAAGTAAGTTTCTGGCCCAGTCATAACTGTTCCAGCACTCTAAAGGGATAGCCCTTCTCAAAATGATGAGATTCCCCCACACTGAGTGATTGCACTAGCTTTTCATCCATATAATTCTGTAATAGTGACAGTAAATGCAATAGTGCTTAAAACAAATTTCAACGTGATCTTCCTGGAACAAAAACACTTATTTGCAATGTATCAGGGTAATTATTACTTTGTTCAGTCTGCTGGCCATTCAGTATTTATAATGGAAATAAGACAGAATGTGAAACAATATAGTGGCTCCTTACTAAGTGCAGTGATCAATAAGGGAGTGACCCTATTCAGTTCAGGAAGAACTGGTGTTTTGTTTTCAGTGTCTTTAAAGACTATCTGTGATACAGAGACTTGTATCTTATTCTTCTCTTACTCAATGGGAAAATGATCTGCTTCAAGGGCCTTATGAGAGGACATTAAACTTGATTATGTTCATGATTTCTCATTGAAGCTCTTTTCTAGATTTATCAAATAAACCCAAGAGAGAGAGAGAGAGACAGCCCAGAAAGTCCTTGTCTTTCTTCGAAATCTCTCTGTGATGAAAGCAATAATGGTGGTTATCAAAGGTTGCAAAATCATTTGTGATCACCAAACTGTGCAATTGCAAGCCTCCTTGTGCATAACAGATGGCAGGGTTTGCTGACATGGCTTCCCTCTGTGTGAGTTGTGTGCACAACTCATTGACTGCATTTTAACCACATTAACACCAATGTCATTTCAGGCGCTATTAGGTCACTGCTAGTGAAGAGTTGAATGGATTGTTGAGATTTCCTGTACTTCAAATAGAAGTTCACTAGATGTCTCTTCTATATCACTATGTGAGCTCGTGGACATATTGTAGAAGAAGTGTTTGCTTGTGTGCTGAAAATTTCCATTCCAACACATCATTTCATTTTCAATACTTGTTTTTCAAGGAGCCAGATATGTTTTGCTGAAGTGACAGAATCATTGCCATTCTTATCAAGACAGTCTTAAAATGTGACTTCCGTGTATGTCATGCCTCAGGGAGTTTGTATTGGAGGTATTTATACTCCAATATTTCGTTGGTTGAGCAATGTGGCTCATATTTAAGTACAGCAATACTTGGGCTTGGTCAGAACCACCTGCTTCAAGAATATTATTTTCAGATTTGCCCAGCAACATCTACACTGAAAAGAGAAAATAGTAAATTTTAGTAGCATTGACACAGGACAGGAAAATTTACTCCATATCGTGCTAGTGAACCAATCACCTTGGATTGAGCAAATTATGCTCATCACAAATGGCTTTTAACATAGCCATAACCGTGTCATTGTCATTTACGGTGTCAGGTGTCCAGCGCTGCATCCTTATTCCTCTTACTGACTTGATGGAATAACAGATGTAAGGAGTACCTGGGCTATATAAATCTCAACAAGGGAGGGTATAGGTGGACAGCAATAATACAGCCAACTAGTTCATGAGTGAGACCACTAAACCAATAATTTGGTGATAGATCAGTGAATGATGAAATAGAAAGAGGTGGAGACTCCCAGTACAGTGAGTGTTCACAAATGCAATAGGCAGGCCACACCACAACAAGATGTACTAGATAGGGGCAAGATGTAAAGAGTATTAAAGGGAAAGATCCACTAGGATAAACGCAGGAGAATAATTAATGGCAACAAAAACAGGTGTTCTCATAATATCAAACTGTTTACAAAGGTTTCTAGAAACGTTTACATGTCAGGATTGAAGAACCAACACAAATGTAGCCAATGGACCTTCAAAAGATACATGTATGCATTAACCAAATTAGGGTTTGCAACGCAAAATGGAATATCACTATCTAATTTCATAAAGAAGGTAGTGTTCTCATCATCTACAAAAATATGTATTGCAAATGTTGGCCAACTATGTAAAATGTTCGACCTCTTTTCAGGGAAAGGTCTCTCTAAGTGATTTTTACTTGTTCCCTTTGAATCGATGGAGAACAGTAAATTGCATTTACAGGTTATTATCAGAGCACAATAAACAGCACAAGAAGAGACGGAATATATTTAGGCATTGACAGCTTTCATCTTTTGAACCCATCACAGTTATTAGCTCAAATTAAACTGACAAGGTTGTGTTGGAGTTGGCTACTTATGCCTCAGAGGAGCATTCTTTTGAATATTTTTTATTCTACAAATTTATTATAACTTTTTCTCAGGCTGCCACTTACAATTGTAATATTTCTGTAGCCATTGCTGTAAGCATTAGTATCAGGTAGGGCGTGCCATGGGTAGTAGCTGCTTCCCATCAGTTTTTGGTGCTTCTAGAACTTGCCTTGCTATCCCCTGATCTCATGTCTCATTGAAGGCAAAGGTGAAAACAGAAATAAACAGGACTTCGAGAGTCCTGTATACTTTCTTTAATTTCCACTTTTTGCCCTTCCCTTAGCAACTGAGCTGTAAATAAAAGCCTGTTCTGCGGCTTCGGGCAGGATAAGCGTTCAAGCCTGTGAGGTCCTCAGGGGTCAAATTGTGTCAGATATCACTTCTGCTACCCTACACATTTTCTTATTTGAGGTCCATTGCTATAAATGGGATTCGGACTGACTGACTCCATAGAACACTTTAACTATGGGATAGCAGCACTGTAGATGCAGGGAAGTTGTGTATTTCCAATATCCTCTTCTTTTCCTTTCATTGTGATTAAATGAATATTTGGCTAATGTTTTCAGTGAGATGTAGACATTAGAATAATAATGCAGCATCAAATTATACCTCACAAACATTCTCTTCACTTCAGACCATTGCATGGATGTGGTATTGTTTGGATGAGCAGGTCTACTTTAATATATTCAGGTTTCATTAGTCACAAGCACTTCATAAGCATGAGTAAGTCACACAGTCTCCATGTTTTCTCCTTCTGATAACTGTACTTATGACGTACAAGGGGATACACAGAATTACTACTACTAGAACACACAGGAGAAACCGTCGCCCTAAGAAGCTACTTCCACAATTCAGAGGACAAAATCTAACCCCCCTCCTCTAAATAACTATATACTGCTCTGAATAGAAACATGGAAGTAACAAGAGACTATGGCCCTCATTACAACCCTGGCGGTCGGTGATAAAGAGTGGGTAACACCGCCAACAGGCCACACCGACCGCCAGGGCCGAATAGACAGGAACCATAGCGGTAGCCGCTAGCAGCCAGGCGGAGGCCAACGTTCCGCCCACTATATTATGGCAGGCCAATCCGCCACCTTTTCCGGGTCGGTACCAACAACATCAAAATTGTGACAGAAACACTGCACAGAGGGAAAACGACTCACCATTGGAGACTCAGAGAAGTACCACGCCGCCATGGAGCCTGAACTACAGATCTTCCCCATGATATTCTACATCCGGCTCCACCACGAACACCAATGACGGCGAAGATGACCATGGTGAGTGGGGAGGAAAAAGAGAGTGACATACACACGCAACATGCAACAACCCCACCCCCAAAACCATACACACAAGCAGATGCACTAACATAACATATTTATCCCATACCCCTCAGGAATAATGCAAGGATCACAGGAATACATGAAAGTGAGTGCAATAATATTAATATAGTAGAAATAAGAAAATTCAATATAAAACTATATACATATGTACAAACAAGGGACACTGCCCAGGCCTCAATCTGAGTGGGCCACAGAGCCACATTACAAAGTACAAGGCCCCACTAGACTCCTGCAACAACACGGAGAGAACACTGCAGAGGAATCAGTTTGAAAATAGGCAGGCACCTCTGGAGGACAGGGAACGGGGGGCACCTCAGCCGGCAAATGGTACAACACCGCTGGTCCTGGAGGGGCCAACATGGCCTCTGCACTGTCCTGGGGAGTGCAAGGCCACAGTCTCTCAAGTGGGTGCCTTGCCCACTTGTTCTGGAGGGGGCAACCTGCCCTGCATGCTGTCCTGGGGAGTGCAAGGCCACAGTCTCTCAAGTGGGTGTCTTGCCCACTGGTCATGGAGGGGCCAACATGTCCTGTGCACTGTCCTGGGGTGTACAAGGCCACAGTCTCACAAGTGGGTGTCTTGCCCACTGGTTCTGGAGGGGGCAACATGCCCAGTGCTCTTTGTCCTGGGGAGTGCAAGGCCACAGTCTCTCAAGTGGGTGACTTGCCCACATGCTCTGGAGGGGGCAACATGCCCATTGGTCTTTCTCCTGGGGAGTGTAAGGCCACAGTCTTTCAAGTGGGTGACTTGCCCACATGCTCTGGAGGGGGTAACATGCCCTGTGCTTGGTCCTGGGGAGTGTAAGGTCACAGTTTCTTAAGTGGGTGACTTGCCCACATGCTCTGGAGGGGGCATAGTGCCCTGTGCTTTGGATCTTGCTGAGGATGAGGTGAGTGGGTGCCATACCAACTAGATCTGGAGGGGGCATCATGCCTGTCCTCTGATCCTGGGGGGCTGGGGTTGGTTGGTGGCTTACCCACAGGTTCTGGAGGGGGCATTGTGCCCTGTGCTTTGGATCCTGCTGAGGATGGGGTGAGTGGGTGCCATACCCACTGGTTCTGGAGGGGGCATCATGCCCTGTGCTTCTGATCCTCAGGAGTGCAAGGTCACAGTCTCTCAGGTGGGTGTCATACTCACTGAATTTGCATGGGGCAGGCCGCACAACAGCCCATGGAGGCAGGACTATAGACTGTCTGCCGGTGGTGACGGCTGCTCAGTGGTGGTGCTGCTGCTGATGGTGGTTGGGGGAGGCTCCAGCCCATCACCTGCAGCCTCGGATGGCTGCCCACTGTTGGTGGTGGCGGTGCTGCTGCTGCTTATGGTGGTGGGGGAAGGCTCCAGCCCATCACCTGCAGCCTCGGATGGCTGCCCACTGCTGGTGCTGGCGGTGCTGCTCATGCTGATGGTGGTGGGGGGAGGCTCCAGCCTATCCCCTGCAGCCTCAGATGGCTGCCCACTTCTGGTGGTGGCAGTGCTGCTGATGCTGATTGTGGTGCGGGGAGGCTCAAGCCCATCTCCTGCAGCCTCCGACAGCTGCACCACTTTGGTTGGTGGTGGGGGCTCCGACTGAGTCCCAGCACCAGGCATCTTGTCCTTTCTGCCTGCTGGTGCAAGCCCCTTGCCCTTTCTGGTAGCAGCTGGGGATTCCTCCTTGGCTTTCCCGGCAGCAGCTGGATATTGCTCCTTGCCCTTCCTGGCAGCAGCTGGGGGAGGCACCATGACCTTCCTGGCAGACGCTCGGGAGGGCTCCTTGCCCTTCCTGGCAGCACTTGGGGCAGGCACCCTTTCCATGTGGCCGGATGGTGGCCTGGATCCTTCACCACCACGAGTTGCTGTGGACACTACTGGGCCCGTGGACTGGGTACTGAGGTGCTTGTCCGGGTTTTACACACTCTGGCCAGACATGAAGAACAGGGTGAGAGGGGTACAGAAGATGTCAATAGTGGAGAGGAAAAGCTGCTTAGGGACATTGAGGCGGGAAGAGGGAGAAGGTCTGGGAGTGGAGGAAGAGGGAGTGGTTGTAGGAGGTGTGTGTCTGCTGTGTTTGGGTGCAGGTGCATGGGCTGGATGCTAGTGTGAGGTGGATGGCTGTTGGGTGTATGAGTGCTTACGTTTGTGTCCCTTGGGAGGGGGGGCACAGACACAGTTCGAGAGGACACAGGGGACGTGTGCATGGATGTTGGGGTATTGACTGCCAGTGAGGTGAGTTTTCTGATAGGTGTGCTGATGATGGAGGTAGTGGATGAGGATGTTGTGCATGCAGGTGTGAGTGTAGATGCAACTGGGAGTGAGGTGGAGGATGAGAAGGAGAGGGCCACAGTGGAGGCAGTGGATGTTGGTATGTCTCCATCTGTATGGTGTTTGTGTGAGTGCCTGTGGGATGAAGTGTGGTGCTTTTGTTTGCCTATGCCACTCTTGTGTTTTGTCCTGTGTGCATGCTTGTCTGTGCGCTTGGGATAGGTTGGGGCTGAGGGGAATGGGATTGGGCAGAGGAAGTTGGAGGGTGGAAACAGGGATAATGGCTGCCATCAGAGAGGAGGCCAGAGCCTGGATTGATCTTTGTTGGGCCGCCAAGCCTGTGTGAATGCCCTCCAGAAATGCATTGGTCTGTTGCATTTGGGCTGCCAGCCTCTGGATGGCATTCACAATGGTTGACTGCCCTACAGAAATGGATCTCAGGAGGTCAATAGCCTCCTCACTCAGGGCAGCAGGGCTAACTGGGGCAGGGCCTAAGGTGCCTGGGGCAAAGAAGATGCCCACCCTCCTGGGTGAGCGGGCACGGGCAACTCGATGAGGGGCTGCTGGGAGGGCAGTGCTGGTATGGGGGGTGGTGGATGTACCTGTAGCTGGGGTGGTCACAGAAGTGTCCACCACCACCAGGGAGCTTCCATTGGAGGAGGTATTTGTGTCCAAACTGTCCCCTCCCGTCTCTGCCATGGTGCTCCCCTTGCCCTCCGTCCCGCTGGTGCCCTCAGCGTCAGTGGACTCTGCCTCCTAGGTCCTGGGGGATGCAGCTCCCTCTATCACTGGTGCCTCTGCTCCTCCACTAGATGATGTTAACGCACATAAGGACAGGGTTACAAAAAAAAGGGGGGGGAAGAGACAAAGGATACAGTTGGTCAATGGCTGCACCAACACCACCGTTGGCGTACATACCACCCTCACACACAGGGAACAGCCCTACGCACTGTGCAATGCACTACCAGTAACAATGCTAGTCACCAGGGCATGGGGAGAGACACATACCGCCACCTGCAGCATACCTGGGACCCACACAGCTCTGCCCAATAGTGGATGGCTACTAGCTAGGTTGGACGATTTCCCCATCAGAACCCTGGCCAACATGGGACCTGCGCTGCGATGTCAGGCCTGGCCTAGGAGCACCCACAGACACACATCACCCACCCGGATTCCACCCTACCATGCGTAAGTTGTAATGATGGGCACTGTACTCACCCCCTTGTAGCTGCTGTGATGCCCTCAAGTGCCCATCCAGCTTCAGATAGGCCACCGCCAGTATGCGGGCCGTCAGGCGGGTCAGGGTTCCGACAGGCACCCCTTCCTTGATGGGAGCCCATCCCCAGCTGGGCCTCCACCGTGTTCCGTACCCAAAGTCTCAGGTCCTCCAATCTTTTCCGACAGTGGGTGCCTCCGCCTGCCGTAGACCCCCAAGATCCACACGTCCTTGTCGATGGCACACCATATGCCCTTCTTTTGATGGGCGCTGACCTGCAGAGAAAATACAGACAGGGAAAGTTATTAGTTAGACCATCCTGCCTTTTACACTCATGGCCCACCATAGCCCTTCCCATCCCCTTTCACACAGGCATGGCCCAGCATACATGCTTCACGCTGCCCAGGGCCCATCCACCAACCCCCCTACACGAGGCCTTCACACACACCACTCCATGCAGTCATGCCCCATGCATTGTGCTCACAGTGTAATCACCTGTTGGCCTGGAGGACCATACAGCAGTCCGTACTGGGGTAGGACCCCATCCACTAGACTCTTCAACTCCCCTGAGATTAATTCAGGGGTCCTTTCTCCAGTCACACAGGCCGTGGTAGGTTCCAGACACAGGTCACAGCAGCACATGCAGTGTAGCTCCTCTCATGTTGAAGGTCATGTAGCAAGTGAGTGAACAGATTGAAAATGGCGGTGACGTCCGCGGGGGTGCATACCGTCACCGTGGGCATACATCACCATTGGCCAATTATAACCAATGAGAAGGTGCACAGCGGTTTCCGACTGCCTCCCACAACGGTGCACAACATCAGCGTAATTACCTCACTTCCAGCTGCCCCTCCATGCAGGCCAAGCAGACGCCATTTCAGGGGGGGGCAGTGCATGGAACATAACTGCAGCACAGATCACAATTGTACATACAGGACACATACCAGTAATACATTAACAATACACATCATGCATTGAACTGTAGTGGCTACTATGTACATTTTGTGACTGGCTCCTCTCCCTTTTGCTCCTTAGATTGCAACTGCTCTGGATGAATAGGGGATGGAGACATCCCCCGTGTACAGACCTCTGGTGGACTTGGCAACAGTGGAGGACAGGAACAATATCCTCACCTACAGACTTGACAGGGCTACTATCACGGAGCTGTGTGACCAATTGGAGCCTGGCGTGATATCTGCTATCCTGCACCCCACTGGGATCCCCCCACTTGTGCAAGTGCTATCTTTGCTCCATTTCTTTCCAAGTGAGAGTGGGCTTGGCAGCAGGAATGTCACAGCCAAGATTCTCAATAGTGCTGACAAGAGTGTTGGGTGCCCTGATTAAGCACGTGCAGCTACATTGTTTTCCCCAGGTGGAGGATTTGCCCACAGCGAAGGCTGGCTTCTATGCAATGGGACATATCCCCAACATGATTGGGGTGATTGATGGAACACATATTGCATTTGTCCCCCCACCCCAGCAAAATTACCAGGCCTTCAGAAATCAAAACTATTTTCACTCGAGTGTGCAGAAGGTGTGTTTGGCAGACCAGTACATCTCCCACATCAATGCTAAGTATCCTGGGTCTGTGCATGATGCCTTTACCCTGAGGAATAGAAGCATCCCAAATGTGATGACCCAACTACAGAGGCACCATGTGTGGCTAATAGGGGATCCCTGGTTCCCACCCAGTGGATGTTGGTACATGGATATGGTGTGGGCCATAAGGGATAGTGTGTGTCTAACAGTTGTCCCTCGATATTTGCAGGTGACTCAGGTTACCCCAACCTATCATGGCTACCGACCCCTGTGAGGAATCTCAGGACAAGGGCAGAAGAACATTATAATGAGGCACATGGGCGAACAAGAAGGATTATTGAACATGCCTTTGGCCTCCTAAAGGCCAGGTTCTGGTGCCTCCATCTGACTGGTGGATCCCTGAGCTACTCATCCAAGAAGGTCTGCCAGATAATCGTGGCATGCTGCATGCTGCATAGCCTTGAAACGCCATGTGCCATTTCTGCAGGAGGAGGAGGCTGGAGATAGCCATGTGGCTGCAGTGGACCCTGTGGACAGTGAAGATGAGGAGGCAGAGGATGAGGATGAGGACAAGAGATCTGCAGTGATTAGACAATACTTCCAAACACACACAAGTAAGACAGTGTTACTTCACCTTTCATTGTCAGTTTTTTCCCACTTCGATGCCCACTCAATGTACCCTTTGGCAACTCTTCCTGCAGACGTTGGTGCCCCACTATTGCTCCTGGTGTTGTCACTGCAGCCAACTACAGGTCTTTCATATATTAACATTACTTGTTAAACAAATACATACTTCAATCATTTGACATACTCCACAGTTGCATTTTTTCAAATTGTGTTTATTGGAGTGCTAAGAAGAAAAGGGGGAGGTTCAATGAGCTGAGGTGATGATGAAGGAAGGTTCAGGGTATTGTTGCAGTCTATTTGGTGCACTGTTCAAGGGGGTAAAGGAAGTGGAGCAATGGCAGTTCAAGGTGGACAGGGTGACAGAGTGGGACACACGGGTGACAATCAGGAGAGTCTTATTTCCTGGCAGGGGTCTTGGTAATAGTCTCTGGCTTCTGCCTGGATCACAGGGAATGTTTGCAGGGTGGTCCTCCTTCTTCTGGGGGAGGGGTGCTGGTGGCCTGTTGGTCCTGTGGCGGGGCCTCCTGTCTACTAGCTGCAGCAGAGATGGAGGGCTGTTCAGTAGTCTGGCTAGTGGCAGGGGCCTGCTGGTGTGAAGCTGCCTCTCTCATAATGTTGGCCATGTCTGCCAGCACCCCTGCAGTGGTGACCAGGGTGGTATTGATGGCCTTCAAGTCCTCCCTGATCCCCTGATACTGTCCCACCTGCAGCCGCCTGTACTCCTACACGTTGTCCAGGATCTGGCTCAGCGTATCCTGGGAATGTTGGTATGCTCTCAGGATCTCGGTGAGTGCCTCCTGGAGAGTTGGTTCCCTGGGCCTGTCCTCCCCCTGGTGCACAGCAGTCTTCCCAGCTTCCCTGTTGTCCTGTGCCTCTGTCCCCTGAACGGTGTGCCCACTGCCACTGACCCCAGGTCCCTGATTGTCTTGGGTTTGTGGTGTGCCCTGGGGTCCCTGTAGAGGTGGACACACTGCTGATTGACGTGTCCTGGAGACAGAGGTATGGACACGCTCAGTGAGTGCTGTGGTGGTATTTCCTGAAGGGGAGACTCTGTGGTGGTGAGTGACTATGGTTGGGTAACAGACTGTCCGGAGGTCCCTGATGGGCCAGGTTGAATATCGAGATCCAGGCCACCAGAGTCACTGTCATCACTGTGGGCCTCTTCTGTGGGGGGAC